>NW_003298908.1:444447-446385 GCF_000151645.1 Tuber melanosporum
GAAATTTTTTTGGGGGGGAGAAAAAAAAGAGGAAAAAAAAAAAGGGTGGGGGGGGGGGGGGGTGCCCACCACCAAAACCATTGGATTTTGGCGTGCAATTTTTTTTCCTTATCCCCTTTAAAACTTCCTTTTTTCAGTTGGTTTCCCCCGGTGTTCCGGGGAAGGGGCATTTTTTCGGGGTCGGATTTTTTCCCCTCCCTTTACAACCCTACCAATTATCTTTACCCCCTCTTTTTTTTTTTTTTCTTCTTCCTCACTCTCTCGCTCTTGGTTTCCTTTACTCCTTTACTACCCTATTGAATCATAAGGTATCCTTTTCTGGACGGAGGGTTATTCACTCATTCCCCTCGTTCTCGTGCCCTTTCTTACCCCCCCGCATATCACTACCTGCCTAAGGGGGGGGAAGATACTTGCCAAAAAAAAAAAAAAAAAAAGAATGCTTTGAATAGGCAGAGTACAGTAAGTACAGTTTGAACGACTCATACCGCAACAATGGCCCATATACTCGTACTCAAACAGATATTCTAATATCCTACTGTTATCTAGACAAAAGGACCCCCACCATACCCGATTCGGTATTGCACTCTACTATTGTACGGTACAGGTGCAGTGCTCGGGTGTGTCCATAAAAATCGGAAAAGTATATCTCTTGTCTCTATAGAAATTTTATGGGATCAGGAGAAATAGTTTTCCAATTTTTACTGATGCACCCGAGCACAACTCCAATGGCACAAAAATGGAACCCACCCCCCTCACAGGGTCCCTATCAACGAGCGCACAGGGTTTGTACAGTACCCGTACGGGCACGATGCAATGAGAGAAGCACTTTCTCCCAACTCGAGCCCAACCTGTTCCATACGTCAGAAAAGTGAATCATATGCGCCTATAGTAAGACACAGCACAACACCGCACAGCGCCGAAGTTTGGAGTAACCTTAAAGACTCAATGTCGTCGTCGGTGAGTGGCATCTAATATGGATGGATGAGATGGGGGGAAGGATTTACAGTACTGCGCTTGAGTTGTCGGTACAGTACGACCGCTGTGAGCATCCTACGGTACGGAACTGTACCGGTCCAATTACAGTGTGGTGCACACATTTAATCGCGGGCAAGGGGAATGTCGCAATACTCCAAAACACCCAGTAAGAGCCATATAAATAACTAAACCATGTATTAGAGTCAGCACCTCTGCCCCCCCAGAAGGGATATATGGGATACCGGTGGGCAGAGTGGCGTAAGAAATCTGGCGGTTCGTTTAGTCCGGCGGATTAACGAAATTGCGAAACCCAACCGATGAGATCCAACACGCCCAATGGGCTCAGGCTATATATATGCTTGTACCGTGTCAAGAAATCAGTAATCTATCCCGAGAGCCCTTGTCCCTGGATACGGAGATTGAAGGCCTTCCCGGAGATAGCGAATCACAAGAGTTCTTATGGTATCTTATCGTACTGTCTCACCACGACCACCGCTTCAAAAGGGTTCGTTGGGTTGGGTTTAGGGGAAAGGGGGGGAGTCTGCGCTTTTCCTTCCTGCCTTCCTCTCATTCGGGGTTGTAATATGGACTTTCGGTCCATGATGATCCTCTCCCGATTTAATGGGATTGCAAACCAGCTAGGGTCATGGGCCGAGCATGTATGATATGATAGGCTGATGCGATAGTGTATGTACTGTACTAACGCAAGAGACACGGTATTTCCCTCGATTCTTGCCCCTTGGACTAACAGTCTACGTCCAGCGCTCTATGGTAGGGTATCCCGGGGATTTCACGGCGCTGTACTGCGCTGTAGTTGCAGCTGGGGATGTTTCCAATCTCCAATATAAGCCCCTTCGATATGCCTACGGTATATGGGCCCGCGTCGCATTTTTCTTCTTCTCCAAACGTGGTCGTCTACTTTGACTACCCGAGTATTCTTATCTATTAAGAGCGATGGGAGGT
>NW_003298908.1:447108-493767 GCF_000151645.1 Tuber melanosporum
AGAAAGGCCCAACCCGGAAAGCCAGGCAGATGGGCAGAAGAGAAAGGGAGAGAAAGGGAGAATGCCGTTTCCCGCTATCACATAATCTAGATGTTGGTTGGGCAAGTGAGGCAGAAAAAAGAGGTTCATTTAGTCGAAGGGAATGGAATGGAATGGAATGCCGTATCATACGGGCGTATGTATAATAGGTACGTGTGGATATGAGGAGTATCATACTGAACGGTACTGTGCTGTACGAGTACTAGGGGCTGGTCAATGGGGTAATGGTGCAACACCGTCGCAACGCATATCTATACAAAAGACCAATGATCAAGCATCACCTCGCTGTCATAGTCTACCTTTGGTTTTTTCCCCTTCACTGAGCTAAATTTACTCACAGTTACAATCGCGCGAGTCATCTCTGCCCTCATATTAAACTTGAAAACTTAAAAAAGTTTGAATGTTGATCTTGTGAGCAGGATTTCATCTTATGGTGTTGCACCATTTTTGTCAACCCCCAGTTCTAGCAGCATAGAGTAGAGTACGTTGTAGTTCAACTGTGCACGATACCGGCACTGTACCGGTACGATAAGGTACTGTATGACAAACTCTTTTTACTATTATCCTAGTACCCAGAGCACGCCGTGGCACGGCAGGGTCTTGAGGACTCACATGACCTTTCCTATGCCGCGAAGCCGGAGAAGAAAAAAAGTAATATACAGGAAGAAAGAGATAGATACCGGGTTACAAGTATTTTTTGCAATGCGATATCCAAGTATCCTAAGCAATGCCATGCCATACCATGCCATGCCATGCTATGCTATGCTATGCTGGGGGAACCTCTCGCTGCGAACACCGATTGCGGATGTATACCGGGCCGAAACTCCGCGGTAACACAATAATCACCTTTTAGCAAACACCGTCCGTATGGTAATTTACGAGTATTCCACGAATTGCTTGGACGGGAGACGAGATAGCCCCACCGCTTGCACCTCCCCCATACCCGCCCCTCTATCCCCTCTCTCCGCTGCGGCAGCCAACCCCCCCCCCCTGGGAATCAATCAACTTTAGCACTCCCATCCACTTCCATCGGTACTTCAATCGAACCCGCATGATACAAGTACCCTGCGCTGCAATCCTCCTACCCCACCCACCTACGATAACTTATCGACGTGAGTTAGGCCTCAACTCCCCTGAGCACCGATTCCGGAGGAAATTCCACAAGGGAAAGGCTACGGTACGAGATCTCGGCGCAGCTGTGCGGTACCTGTACTGACTGCGCTTCGCTAGTTGCGAAAGGGGGAGGAGGAGTTCGTCCGGTTGTTTGTCGTTGTCATACTCCACGGTGCGATGCTTAATTGCACAATGTGTGAATGTGAATGTGAATGGGTGCAAGCATTCGAGTTGCATTGCTTGTGTTACTGCTCGCTGGGGGATCGGGGCGGTATCGTAGTTGGGAGGTACAAGTATAACAGGAGGAATTTTGAGTGTGGCGTTTTTTTTCTCCCTCGCCTATTGATTTTCCGGCGATCCTCTTTCCAGGGGATTACCGGTATTCTTTACATTTACCCTTTTCGGTAGGTTTTGAATAAAGGGGGCCGGGGGGGGGGGCTTCGAGTTCAATATTCTCGAGTTCTCTGGGGCTTCACTGTACGGATGAACTGGAAAATACAAGAAGCGATATATATAATGGCTTCCCAGGATTGTAACTCGCACTATATTTGATACTCCAGGAAGGTAGCCTACCGTATCCGGGCTCTGGGGGGCTAAAAGGTTAACATAACCCACACCTTGTACTCGAGTACTGTACTCGTATTCTCTACATATATATCGTACATACAGCAGGCATACTTCCAAACCACCTTCCCACAAAAAACAACGCACTCCTCCACAACAAGGCTAGAGTAATCCCCACAACACTTAAATCCAACCCCCGATCCACCCAAAAAGGTCATGAGTACCAACCCAGAAAATCATCAATAAATCAATCAAACGAAATAAATACCCCCTCTCATAAACCACCAATCTATACACAATCAACCAGTCTCATTATTACCCTCCTCCACCCCTTCCAGGACCTCCAAAACGCCTAACCACCGGCACGAGTGACTCTTCATGAACCCCCCCTATATAATATATGATACCCTTACCTTACCTTTTTTCCTCATGATAACAAGCACATTCCTCTTTCTGCCAACCCAGATATTTCGGTTAATCACGAGCAAGTAGCGAAAGCATTGTGGAGCTTAGCGCTAACGCTTTGTCTAACTCGGGGGTGATTATCCTGCCGCGCGAGTATGATATCGTACATAAGACTTGTTGGGGGAAAGAAAGAAAGAAAAAAAACCATGCGTGCTGGCTGGTAATGTTTTTTTAAGCATAAAGTGATTCTAGCACGTGTAGGTTGCCCGTGTTGTTACGTGGAGGATTGTTGTGTCATACTGTGCTGGAAGAGTACTGTACTGTACTTGTACTGTACTCGTACTGTTACAGTATCTTGGCGGCAGCAGCGAGTTGGGGGTAGGTACCGTACTGTGTAGTTGTCGGGGTGACTTTGCGTGTGGCAATGATGCGGTTTTACTGGTATCGTACTTCATTTCACCGTGATATAATGCACGCAACTTCCTGGAACCAAAGAAACCGTTCGTTTAAGCGAGGTACTGTACCTCATCTAACTATCATGCTCCCATTTCTTCACGATATCATAGAACCCCTATAAAGCAACTCCATTACATCCACCCTCCAAAGCCCCCCCCCCCAGTCCATCCGGGTTGTGAAAAAATAATAATAATAATAACAATAATAATAACCTCCGTTCGATCCCTGCGTCGCGCGAACACGAAAAATGCGATACCGCGTTCGGGTTTCCCGGACCAGGGCATTGGGACGGGGGGTTGCAGGTGAATATGCGAGCATGCGCGTGAAGAAGAAGAGATTGCTAAGGAGGCCAGACCGTGTTTTACTGTCCTAGCGAGGTGGGATATATCGTTTGTAGTCCTTGTATGATAGCTGCACTGCCCGAGCGAGTGGCCGTTTGTCCCTGTGCTTTGCTGAGGGACTTGCTCGAAGTGCTCCTCTTCTTTTTCGGCTTTCGCTGTACTTTTCGGGACAGTGCTTGTGCGCTTACGTCCAGTTAAAAAATCGTGTTATATGCCTTTCGCATACGACCATATCCGGAGAGATACTCCTTTACTAGCATCGTGAGAAATAATCTGCTGGTGGATATTGGTCCTTGCAGGGGGGTGTATAATCAGGGTTGGCCAAAAGCCCGACAGGCTCTCGCGGGGCCTGTCATCGCCGTCATTCGGCCAAACGCCCGGGGAAAAACCCCCGCCAGGACCGGACGGACTGCCCTATTCCGAACACCATGCACGTGGGAGTGCACATTGCGACGTAAGCCCTAATAAGGGGCGAAGAGCGCAGAGTCGTAGCGGAGGAAGCACCGCTTCATGAGGGATAGTTTTTCCCGAGGACTTACGTGGAGGGCGGGGGGGACATGATTTCGTGCGCTCCCATGCTGCAGTATTCAGGTATCCCACGGGGGTTCCCCTTCTTTCCCTCATTCTGGTCGCCGTTGAGGGATTCACCTTCCATATAAAAAGTTGCGCATCTGATGCTCAGCTGTGAGCGCAATACCGTACAACATTCGCGACACCACGGGAGAATGTGCGGACCCTACCAGACTGCAGATGGATGGACGGGGGCCAATGGATTGCTCGAGCCGTGGGCCGCATTGCGCGCACAATCACATGGCTATAGCTATACCCGCGGCCGCCACTTAGGAAGATCTTTTATTTTGCTCTGCTCCGTTCCAGCTTATTGCACCTCGCTCACCCGGGGGGCAAGGCAGGACAAGAAGTGGGGGAGGGGGGGCATTCACGTTCGGGTCGCTTGCTTACTTCCCCCCTCGCTCGCTTGGTCTCATGCGTAACATATGCGCCATAGTCCCTGTGTCCACGTCCCGGGGCCCGGCCAGTATGCTAGGAACACAAAGAGAAACTTCCAGGAGATGAAGTAGAGTGTCCAGGTGCGAGGAAAGGAAAGAAGATCTGGGTCCCGATCTGCCAAGAGGAGAGCCCGCCAAGAGCGTTATTGAACAGAAATGTATTTTGAAAGGTAAGTCTTGCACGGCATTCGTGATGCTCGAGATTAAGATATGAGCAACCATTGGGGGCCAAAATTCCCGGAGGCGCTACGGGCTGATTTAGTAGCGGTCCTATGAGATTGGGGTCCGTTGGTATTGGAATAAAACAAAGTCCGGTGTTTCTTTTGTTCAATATAATTCCTGCAGAGCAATTTTTAAACATAGGAGGAAAGATATTACTCTCACATGCCTGCAACCCTCTTTATATGCTTGCCAGCTTGTCCAGGTGAAGCAATCCGGAATTCGGAAACCCCCACAGATAGGCCAGTTTCATTCTAGGCTAGAAGTGTTTTTCGTCTCGTCTTTCGGCCCAGATTTTGTGATTAAAATTTCACCTCCTATGATACCTATTAGGACCAACAATACAAACCTATCAAGCCCTAACCATGCGGGAGGCTAGTCACGAGTACCGTTTACCACACTCAGTAGATGGTTGGTGTACCACCGCAGGATTTCCAGGGGGGCGACCTGGCTTCCTTTGCCCCTCCGGAAATCCCCTTGGAGAAAGGCATAGCCGGTTCCTTAACACTTTTTAGAGCCCAATTCCCTCCCGACCCGAGTTTTCCGTGAGCTCATTGTTCAAGATCGAGCCTGTGCCCATGGACCATGTACAGGTACGTCGAAATGGAAACGCAGGGCAAACATTGCTGCTTGGGTAAAATAGGTTTCGTCGGTCCATAAAATAATACTCGAGCATTCGAGTAAAGTGCAATAGTAAAAATACCACGGATATTTCTATCGTTTTGTGGCCGATGTTGAAGGCAGAAAATTGTATGTTACACCGAGTGATAACGTGAGATTCGCGAGTACCTAATAGGAAGCTGGTATTGAAACGCATTCGAACGCGAGAAAAGAGGGGAAAAGAAAGAAAGAAAACAAGCCGGACTAAGTGGCAAATAAGCATAGATTTGGACATTCAACACCATTCCTGGTCATTTCCTCCTTTATTTTTTTAGGGATGAACACCCGGCATACGACATGCTGTGCGATGCTAATCCCTAACGTCACCACACTGGCCGTTTCTGCGGGACAACTTGTTCGGGACCTTTCACCCATGGCCAGCGTGGATATTTCCATATTTCTAAAGGACCTGCTTGAGGTAGGCTCCAGAGCTCGAATAGCTTCAAAAATTCCCAATTCTATTTCAGGGGCCGTCCCCCCATCAGTCTTAGAGTTTCTGCTCTGCAAACACTCACGCTGGCAGTGCCGTGGCCTTTTTAATAAAACATCTTCAGATCCAGTCTAAATCCCTCGCCAGAGGGGAACACGACCCGCACCCGCCGATACCCCAGAATCCGTTGGGTCCTTTCTTTGGATATCGAAACGAAAGAGCAGGGAGGACTATCTTGGTCAGTCACCAGCGTGACATACTAGCCTTTCTAGTACCGGGAGTACAGAAGGTAGTTCTAGCTAGCAGTACCATATCTTGGAGAGGGTCCGCGAAGGTTCAGATTGACTTTCTTTTCAAGGTTCGAGAGGTCCGTTCAATAATGGTCACGTGATGGGTCAGGGATGAGGACAAGAGCTGACCGAATCATGGCAGGCATCATAGGATAACAGTCTCGTCCATCTGAGGATAAATGTTACGATCTTTTCTGATTTCGGCTGCTTGACATGTCCGGAGTTGGTATTATGGACTCGTTTGTTATGCCTCATATGCCCGCAGAGTTGTTGAAGTTGATTCTAGAAGAGGTAAAGTCAAAAATACGGAGCAGGAGTACCTTGTTTATCATTCACTCCCTGACTTCAGTTGCGCAAAATCTCTGACTCAATTCTCCCATTTCCTTTCCGCATTTTTTTATCCTGCAGCTCTACGTTATTTCCCCGTCTTCTATCGCCACCTGCCGTCTGGTCTCAAAAGCCTTTTGCGAGCTCACAACCCCCATCCTGTTCCGCACCATCACCCTTCGTGCCGAGACGACGCTGGGGACTTCCGATAATCTCCCCAGCCATGTCTATTTTATTCTCCAGGGGGATGGCACTCTGGGGCTTCCCGACGGAGTGTTGCCAGACGTTGCGGACATGGTTCGAGATCATACCGAACGCGCCAAAAGACGGGCAGGGAATAAAGCAATTGCTTTGACCGAACACCTTCTTGAGCCCACAAATGATGCCAAGGATCCAAGCCCAAAAGCATCCATGGTGCGGGAGCTCATCGTGCATAACGACAAGCCCCGATCTGGGCAAGGCATATTCACCGAACAGGACTATGTCAATGAAACTCGAGATGTTTTTTCAGCGATCGCTCGTCTGTTCGAAAAAACAACTTCTCTGTGGGTACTGCGCTGGCATTCGTATGATACCCCAACAAGAGAGACTATTGATACCCTGGCGAAAAAATGTCCAAATTTGAAAGAGACTCACATCTCGAGGCCTATAAAGTGTTTCCCCTGGTTTCAAACTGTCAGTGTTCCATCGCCCCCAGAATTATTTGCACCTATTCTTCACACCTTGAAATCTTTCCGATGCAGTCTTCCCGAGGGAAGTATTGATATTCTGCACCATATTCTTGAAAACTGTAAGACCCTCGAGGCCCTTGGGATAGCCTTTGAACCCACAGATTCCTTAAGTATCATCACTCCTCGGGGGAAGCCCTGGAACTTGAGATTGAAATCATTGGAACTAGTCACAGTGGGATTCTTGACTGGCAGCGCTGGCGCTGCCACTCGGTTTTGCAGTTCCTTTGACCTCAGCGGGCTGGAAAGGCTCCGGTTCGATAGGTGCAATGATATACCCACTCTTCTGGAGGCGCTCTCCGCTTCTGCTGGTATTGAAAACCTGAAGCACCTTTCAATTTGGACGCTTGCTGGACAAACCGATATGCCCCAGATTATGTCCTTTATCAGCCAACTTGGCCAATCCCATCCCACAGGAGGATTGGAGTCATTGGAGCTTGCAGACCTCGGTGCTAAAATAGACCTCAAAGCAATCGGAAAAAATAAGAGGTTGACGGTGCTCAGGGTGGCCGAGTGGGATGCATTCATTGGCCCTCTCACACCCAGCCATATTGGAGGAGATCAAATCGTTGGGCCGACAAGAGGGCGATTGTTAAACGCAAAAGATATTGAAAATCTAGGGAGAAATTGCAAGGATATATCAGAATTATGGGTGGATGTCGCTCGCGGAGCAAAGCTGGTATGTTCACTTGCCCACCTACGCTTGTGCGGCAAATTTACGCCCTATTTGGTCCCAAGTTAATCAATACTTCTTTCTCCTCCTAGGATGAGTTAATTATCAGTTCTTTTGGCTCTTTACCTGTATTAAAAAAGCTTGGGTTGTGTTCCCAACCACCATGGAAGCCCCTGGAATCGTTGGGCATCCGAGAACAAAGACCTGTGGGAGCTGAGGAAGAAATTATGAGGTTGGATCAACAAGCAATTCTCGGGATTGCACAACTTGTCCATCTGCATGGCGCAACCAATCTAAGAGAGATTGAAGTCCAGGTATGTTGATAGGGAGTCATAGCCACCACAACCTTATCCCCTACCCTGTCTGCGTTGCGTGTGTCGGTTTCACAGTGTTTTGCGATGCCGGTATACCGGCGCCTGAGTCATCATTTGTTGACCACCTTCGGTCCAAAACAGTATGGATGTCGCAGCAAACCGGCGGAACCACAGCAGCGCCCGTGTTCAACTCTGGATGGTGGAGGCAGGGCGGTGTGGCGGATCCGAAGGGGGGAGGACGGCCTTCAGGTGGACTTGCTCAGAGCGGACCGGCTAGTGAATAGATACGGTGTACCAATAGCCTATATTTTTGAAGGATGGAGTTAGGCGTTGGTAGCGGCTCGCAAGGTGGTGTCTTATGTCATGGGTTGGTTGTTTTCTTTCTTTCTGCTCCAAGTTTCAGGATATCCTTCCCCTACCAATAGCCCTTACTTTATTCCTAAGAAATCCTGCATTTTCTCTGCATCCCCCCTTCCTCCGTGAACATGTCACCTGATCATCCTTTGTCAGGTGTTTCGCGCGGCTCAGTATTCTGTAGCACCAAAAAACAGCTTTTCTGTTATCATACCTCAAGTCTCCCAAATCGGGTCAATCATGAAACTTGTGACTGAGATGAGTTATCAGGGCGAGAGTGAATCTGCATGCTCCTTCTGAGGGAACAGTTCTTGGGCTTTATACCCCTCTCTAAATTTATGCTTTCTCACAAGCTTAAGGTCCTACAAAACCGTGCCGCACTTGCCACTCAACGGGTATGCACCCGGACGCAGCCGGCGCCTGGGAGACACTCTATTATGTTATTTAGCTCGCTTATCGAGCCTTGGATGAAATGTAAATATCCTTGGTGAGATGCTTCCGGCGCTGGCCCGAAGTACCGAATGAATTCCGGCGTATAAAGATTGGGCTTCAGTTGTTACCCCTGTTCGTGATTAAGAACCCCCTTGAAACGCTGACATTTTGCGCCCAGGTGCAATGAACATTAGAACGAGTGCCGATCGCCCCCCTCCCAAAAAAAAAAAAAAAATACAGGTATGATATGATAACCTTAAATCAATCAATCACCGCGGCGATTAAACAAGCCTTCGGCGCTAAAAAAGTCTCAACCCCCGTAAGCACCTATTCATCACGGACGGGCGGACTTTGCATCTCCATGGATTATCACTCGTCTCGGTGGTCCCATTCGTCTCCACAGAAAAGTTGTGGGTGGGTGGGGGAATTTTATTTGGGAGAGACGTATGATAACAGTATGATAGATAGACCGGATCCGGTCTTTAGGTGTGTGGCGAGACCCTGTAGACTATGTTTTAAAAAAATGAACCCCTTCCTCCTCATCGGGTAAAAACGGATTCCTAGAAGCAACTCTTTCCTGACAAAAAAAAAAAAAAGAAGAGGGCCCTTCTGTCCGGTCCCTCTCGGCCGAGGACTAAAACCGGTGGCGAGTGATAGCGAATGATACTGTTAGGCGGTAGGAGTTTCTTTGATGATTAGAAGCAGAAAGTTGTTTTGGGAGGGGGGGTCTTTATACATCATACTTGAGTATATATCCCGCAGCCACACTCACACAAGTCGGTGAGGGATGACTGGTCTTCACGCCCCACGTATGACACTGTATGATAATATTATCATATGATAGTAATTTATCATTGGACACCCGCACCCCGGGAGAGATCGGAGGGGTATAGACATATCATTCCAGAAAACTCCAAAAAACCAAGTTTTTTCTTTTCTTTTTTTCTTCTTCTTTTCCCCATGTGGTTCACCCTCATTTATTAACTACGATCTTTTAAAATCTCCGTTATATTATACGAAAGAAACGGGGTGTGTGTCTCTCGCTGACGTTATGGTGCACACCGGAAATCGTATAGATATGATAGATAGATCAGCAGAGAAGAGGAGTTGCTTCTCATTTTTATTTTTTCTTCCAAGAAATGACCTCCCCCCCACATATATATGCCGGTAAGGTATAAGTTATTTGCAAATTCCCGTACACGCTGCCTAACTCAAGCTCTACGATATGATCCCCCACAGTCATCGCTCTCTGTTAGATAGGCCAAGGAAGTTTATTTAACTTAAAGGGGAGCAACTCCACAGGAAGGAAGTCGAAATGGAAAAGGAAGAACCTCCCAATTACGATATGATATTCCGACTGCTAAAAGTTCGGAATCCGAGTTTTCGTTCTCTGCCCCTAAACGTTGTATTAGAGGGGTATGACAGCACCGAGAGCCCAGTGGGTATAGTAGCACCCACCAGCATTAGTATCGCCAGACGGTTCCCTCTGTATACACCCCATCACTTCTAATTTCTTGCAGAAAGAGGTTAGCTTGTCGACTACCTATCATGACGCTGTCTTTCAGTACCGACACTCCCGGCGCCGGGGGGCAATTGGGTCCTCTATCGTACGGCCGCTCGCCCAGTATGATACCGCTAATGCCTTTCTCCGTGCGCTTCTGCATATCATATCATATCGTACCCGGACACCACGATCCCAGCTGGCGCTCAGGAATCACAACCCATCACTCGTAAATAAATTCTGTGGGGTCATAGGAGAATCTGATATGATAGATCGTGTCTTATCTCCGCGAGATCCCGTCGCAGTGAGAATATCGTAGCCGGTCTGCAAGTCTTCCCCGGCTCAGATTTTGCTTACTTGCAGTGCGTGTATACAGTATTATCCCACAGGACGGTAGGATAAGAAATCTCAAGACTACTTGTACAAGATCACAACTAAAAACCGATCCCACCTTAAATTTTTTTTTACAAGCACCGAGTCGTGGAATTCTGACCTTGCTCGGCATTCCTCTTATCCTCTTGATCTAGTACAGCAGTGGCGTTTCGGGGTTGGTTAATCACTGCGTTGGAGGAGTGCCTAAGTGCACATCCAACGATGCCCTCAAAAATAAAACAAATGGAAGTGGGATACTTTTTACACTAAGCTACACTACAAGAACCCTTATGATACATACATACACAACACCCAAACAATTACGATGCCATTCCATACGAAGCAAACAAACCGTGGTATGCATATCATACTGTACACTCGGACAAGAATTCAAGAAAAGACACAGAAGGCGAACCACAAAATTGCCAAAAACGCCCCTATGCAATGCAATGCAATCCCGCCTAAACCTCACAAATCTGCAGGTAGTTCTCTTTGGAATCCGTGTCGTGATCTGCGGGGCAGAACACGGCAAGGAGTTTGTCCACGACGAACTTCATCCTCTCGGAGTTTACAGTGGCATTGGAAATGCCATCGTTTCTCTATTATAGTGGATCAGCGCACATACATACGGATTAAAGACGTTTAGAAGAGGGGGAGGGCCTACAAGAGCGAAAATCGCCGCCTTAACCGTGTGATGATAAATATTCTTGTACTCTTCCTTCTCTCTCTTCTCCTCGCTCTCATCCAACACCGGGGTCATCATCGCTGCCGTGGTCGGCATAACGGATTTGCTCCTATAATCCCTAATCCCGCACGCCTTCATTCTCGCCACCACCACCTTCGCAAGTACATCCCTATTCCTCCCTTCAACATCGCTAACCTCCCGTTTCACCACGGAGCCAAAGTAATCACTGCCCTCCCTCTTGATAGCGGTGGACGGCCGACTTTCCGTCCCTTCGCGCTTGAATGCTGATAGGGGTCCGAGTACCACTCCTGGTGTCCCACCACCCGAAGACCTTCGGAGCTTCAATCCAATGGGAGAAGGCGAGCGTTCGTTCTTGATTCCCGCGCTGCGGGGCTCGAGGGACGGTATGCGGTTAAGCGCCCTCGAGCCCAGGAGCGTCAGTGGGGGAGGGGCTCGGGCGGATTGCTGTCGGGCTTTGGCGCGCTTGCGTTTTTCGACTATGCTGTCTATGACGTCTGCTCCGCGCTTCTTGCTGGACGTTGACGGGTTGATGACGTCTTGCGGGTTTGGCGCTATGAAGGAAGCGGCGTCCTCTCGGATCGCGAAGGTTTTCTCCTGCTTGATCTTTGGGGGGAATGTTGGGAAGGCATGGTTAGAAGATAAAGGTAGAGCGTGGACGGTCACTATTTTTTGGAGGTTGGAGGGGGGGGTGACGGTGGTTAGGGCGGAGCTTTGATCTTCGAGTGGAGGGGAGGAGTGCGGTGGTGTTGCGGCGTCCAACTCTAGAGCTGAAGGTTGGCTGATGGCTCCGTAGATTGCTAATTCGGTGATTTGCCAATCCCCTGGAGTGCGCTCTGATGGGTTAGACACGCTCACTAGGAGCGCTACGCGGGATTGCTCGGCGCATGATGAGGAGGTCGAGAGCGGGAGTTTGGAAAGAAACAATTGACGGAAGTAGAGCTCTGTTGTTGGAGATGTAGTCGTCAATTCTAATGAAGGACCCGCAGCAAGGAAGAGTGGGATTCGGGTCGGATCGATCAGGGATATTAACGACAGGGTCGATGAGGAGATACTCTTTGTCAGGTGACTGATCACCGATGGGGGAGGGGTAGATGTTGAGGGTGTAGATAGTCGAAGGCCTGGCAAGGACGTTAGATTTTGGCAGGGTATTTTATACTGGGAGAATCGAGGGCACCTTCAAGTGGTGGAGTGGTGGAATCGAGAGAGATACTCCCGGTCCAGATGTCCATTCTGAAGACTTTCGCGTAAAGTGTTTATAATACAGATAGTTGGGAGGAGGACTGGTACATGGGGATTGTGAGAGGATCGAGTAAAAATGAAGAATGCGGTAATAACGATGCGCTGATTTTGGTACTCGTGAACAGTTGGCACTGTACGAGTACTTGTAGTGGGTTTAGGGAAGGGAGGATGACATTGGGGAGGGGGTGGTGGTTGCGAAGGAGAGGGGAGGGCTGGTAAATGCTAGAGGGCGCGTTTTCGCGTTGTTCCCTAAAACGGTAATTCCATAAACGCAACGAGGGCGCGAGTCTAGACCCCACGGTTAGGACACCCCAAGTTTTATCTTCTGGACCCAGGTTAGGACATAAGACGAGCCGGTAATCCCTATGATACATTAACTTATGCTTGTAATTCACCTCGGCTCCAATTTAGAGTTAATATCATAAGCTGGGCATGGAGGCGTCGAAATTTCGAGTTGAGATATAAGTTAAAAACAGCGAAACAGAGCACTAAATTAGTTTTGGATTACATTTCCGTCAAGCGTTGGCCCTCATACATGTATATTCTATACTCGAGTACACAACGAAATACCAAAGATCAGGATCCTAACTACTAAGCGGAACATGATAAAAGGATCAGCTCCCGCTGAAAATAATGTTTCACGATCCCTATTCCTTTGGAGTATCCGCTCCTAAACTAGCGCCCAGAAACTCCTCCAATTCTTCACTAACAATCTTCAATCGATCCTTAACCTGCTCAATCCCTTCAGCGCCGACAACAATTCTCCCGGGAGGATTCTCCAATGCTGCGATGTGCATGACTATTGAGACAGTCTCTTCCAGCACTTCCTTCGGCGGCGGCACAGCCTTCACAATTCTAGAAAGCGACTCAAAGGTTGTGTAGCCCTCTTCCTGGGTGGGGGTCAGATGGATGCGTGAGGAGAGCACGCTGCCGGTACATTATTAGCAAAATTGAATGCAGTTGATGTTGGGAGGGCAAGTCGGGAGGGTAGGGGAGAAATACTTGACCTCAAGCGGAGGCTGCACAATGGTAACCTTGATATTAAACGGGGCGATCTCGTACGCAAGTGCCTTTACATGCCATCAGGTTAACTCCCTCCTATCCCCAGTCCACCGCTACGATGTGTTGAGAGAAATGAGACCGTACATCACTAAACCCCTCAACCGCATGATCCCCAGCACACCTAACGGACAGCCCAGGCGTCCCCATATGTCCCGTGAGACCCGTGACATTCACAATATGCCCACCCCTCTGCCTCCTCAAAAACGGCACAGCAGAGCGCATCATATTCACAGGACCAAAATAGGCCACTTCGAACTGTGCCAAAATGTGGGTATGCGGCAACTCCTCCAAAGTCCCAATATACGCTACCACACCACCGCATCAGCACCCCGCAATTCCCCGAGAGAGAAGAGAGAGGGGGGTGGCGGGGTAGGGGATAAATTACAGCGAGAAGAGCAATTCAAAACAACATCCACCCTCTGGAAAGTCTGCACCGTTTCCGCGAGTGCGCTCTGGCAGAGCGCGATATTCCTGGTGTCCAGTTCGAGCACGGCGAACCTGTCGCCGCCGCTCAACTTTAGCTCTCGTATGGGTCCATCGTTGGCGTGGATTTCCTCGCGCGTGCAGCCTGCTGCGACGGATTCTCCGGCTTGGAGCGCGGCGAGCGCAATTGCGTGCCCGAGGGGGTTCGAGCCGGAGGTTATCAGCCAGACTCGAGGGGGCCGGGGTGGTTCGGGCTGCGGGGGAGGGTCGGACATTAGCTGTGGATAGGTGAGCCTCTGGGTTAGGGGTTAATTAGCAGGACGGCGAATATCGTAGTCGGTCGTGAGGGGAATCGGGGATGACGTCAGCAGACCTAAGTGCAAGGTGAGTTGTTTCAGTCACCAAGGAGCACTCGGTTTCTTACTAGGGGGGTGTGGGATTGGATAATCGCTAAAGTGAATTCGTGCTATGATATGATACCCAACTCGAAATCCCGGCGTATCATAACCCCCTGAACTAGATTATCATAATTTAAGCCACATGTCACCCGGAGTACTCTTCAGTTCTACACTTGTCAAAGATGAAGGCGCATGCAGCCACGCACGGGTATCGGGGGCTAAAATGTTTAGTAACCGAGAGTGATAAATCTATTGTCAGGGTGGACGAACAGCTACTCACGGATTGGGTTTCTGATGTCTTCATTATTCCTGACGGCCCGATTCTGAGCACTCAATCCCCCAATAACACAAATCACCTACCGTCTTTCCCTTTTGCGCATGTAACAACCAATAATTTACCCTCTCTCCTTTGACTTCCGCTACAAGTGGCATAGGTGGTCTGTATTTGGGTCTGCTACACCATTGGGAACAGTAAAATCTCTAATTAACGCCTCGGACTGGGGCTATGTTTTGTGGAAAGCGTCTCGGTGTTTCAAACTTTCACCAGATTGGTCCTTCAAGTTGGTTACTGTCACGGGAATATTACTGCGAGTGGTAGCAAGCGGGTAGGTGCATTTGCTGATAAAGGAGAGTAGGTTCTGAACAAGCTAACTTCTGTGCTCAATCATTTGCTCGCCTATATAACATCATACTGGTAAACCCTGCTTTATTATATACAACCTCTCTCATAGCTCATCCACACAAGCCGAAAGTCTCCGAGTGATACCTCATGACCGCCCGCGAGCATGTTCTCTCACTTGCCAACACAAAACTTCTCGAAAACGACCCCGAGGACCTCTTCCACATCGCCACTACCTTCCCCTATCCCAGTAATTTGTGCAAGACACCCCGCAGCAAAGCGGAGCTCCTCCGCTGCGACGACCATGTCAGTCTCACAGTCCTCCCCCGCGATCCTGTCCAGGAAGGCGTCCAGATAGGATATACATTCTTCCAGGAGCCTGCGTTGACGATCTGTTGCTCCGATTGCATCTCCGAGAGAGGAGGATGCGTCACTGTCTATTTCTGCGGTAGTGATTTGCGTAAAGATTTGGGTTAGGGTTCTTAGGAGGGGTTGAATGCCATCGGAAGGGGAGGGGTGCGTGCATGTTATCCCGTGGATGTGGGTGTGCTGGAGGGCTGGGAAATGTGGGGTTATTTGGTTGAGGAAGCGCTCCGGGAGTGTTTGGCCTGTTGGGAGGTGGAGAAGGTCGGTCTTGTTTACCGCGATGAGGACTGGTTTACACTGGTCTTGTGCCTCGCGGAGGACTTCAAGGACTTCGTCGGGTATGGGTAGGTACGGAGTGTTGTTGCCGTTATTGTCGTTCCTGGTTTCGATTGATAGGACAGCGATGACGACGTGGCTGTCCTGAACCCTCTTTTTTGCTCTCCACATGCCCTCCTTCTCGATTTCCCCTGCGAGCTCTGCCTTCCGAAGGCCAGCCGTGTCCGCCAGCAGAGCCATGTACCCGCCAATGTCTACCGACAAGTCGACCACATCCCTAGTCGTTCCCGCCTCTCCAGAAACGATCGCAGCCTCCCTCCCTACAACCCTATTCAGTAGTGAACTCTTCCCGGCGTTCGGAGCACCAATAAGTGCAAGGCTTATCCCACCGCGTAGCAACTCCCCGCGAACAGCATTATCCACATGCAGCTGCAGCATGGGCTTCAGCTCCTGGACGAGGGAAACAACGTTGGAGCACATTTCCGCGGGGGCAGTGTCGAACTGCTGGTCCTCCGAGAAGTCGATTATAGCCTCCAACTCGCCTCTGGCCGAGAGCAGCATTCGCCGCCATTGCTCATATTTACGGCTTAGGCCTGAGGTGGTAGCTTGAACAGAGAGTTTGCGCTGCTGCTCGGTTTCTGCCGAGAGAGTGTCTCCCAGTGCTTCTATCTGTGGTAGCGAGAGCCGGTTGTTGGTGAATGCCCTGCGGGTGAACTCTCCAGGACCCGCTGGACGGATGGAAAGCTGGGGTGTGGATAGCGTTGAGATGGAGAAGAGGACTGCACGGATTATGGCGGGGCCCCCGTGAAGGTGGAGTTCTAGCACATCTTCGCCTGTGTGCGAATTCGGTGCTGGAAAGAAGAGCACCAAAGCGCCTGGGTCGAGGACTTCTTTGGGAGAATTGGGGCGGTACAGTGTCCTCAGAGTAGCCTTGCGTGGGGTAGGAAGTGGGCGGGAGGGACAGAGGGATGAGTAGACCTGGAGGCATGAGCCCGCCGATCAGTCAGTGAAGAACAGACATAAAATCATGAAAGCAAAAACCGAGTGATAGCAAAGAATGGGTAGTTTCATCCAACATTCAAACAAGCCGGCCCCGAAACCCTAACCACAGCGATAGCCGCCCTCCCAGATGCCGTTGCGAGGGCGTATATGGTATTCCCGATTTCCCCTTGCTCAACCCCGTGAGTGTGCATTCCCCTTGCATCCTCCCCCTTCGCCCGTGTTTGTAAGAGCTGCCTCTTGGGGTGTATCAGATGACGGCCCCGTGAAGTGCCCAACCCCCGTCGGTAAGTTGTGGTCGTCGGGTCTCGGACTCGCCACCGCCGTTGCGCCCACCGCCATATCTGACCACTATGAGCATAGGAATAGTTGGCGGGACCTCCTCCGACACCCAAGATTCTATTGCTGCTGCTGCTCCTTCCGAGAGCTTTCGAGGTGATGGTTGACAATTGCCGCATCAACCTATAATAATGAATGATGCAATGATTGATTGATTGATTTCCTGTTTTATGTCCAACGTCCCCCCAGCAAACAAGTAAACGAACGATCAAAATTTCCACTTCCGTAACCCGCCGGAAGGACACCGAACGGAGTTTGGACCAAAAAAAGGGTCCCCTCACGAGAGTACAAGTAAGGTGGAAAATCACTATAAGCTCGCTTCTAGAAAACAAGCCCGTAACGTAATGGAATGGGTAGAGTTACGGTATCGGGGAGCGGTGAGGGTTTAAGCTATCACACCGTATAGTACAGTAACCCTGCCCATCCACCCTACCTACCGCGCTTGGATGAAAAGCTATTCTTTTCCGGAGAAAGTACGGTGGTTCGAAGCGTTACCCTCTTTTGTTGGTAAGCATAATAATAATATTATTATTGTATTATTAATTTTATTAAAATTTAATTATTTTATCTCGCATGGAGCGGTGGTAATAAATTTTTTTTCTCTTCCCGCACATTCCCCCATAGTGGGGGCTTCAGGGAAGAAGGAATAGACGCACCGTATCGAGCCAACCCATAGTATGCTCTGATATGGGATTATGGGAGTAGGATATGGCAAATTGTTCGATATGCGATTATTGGAGTCGTGGGGTTTTTATTCGATCACAGGCACCCCATATCATCTCCCATACCATGCTCCACTCCGACTAGGTGATGGATGTGCCAGTACCGGTATCGGTCGATGGTTGTATATGCGCGATGAGATGATGTGATACCGGTGTGTACTGTAATGGACAAGCGGCAGGGAAGGTAAGAGTTTTCTGGGAAAAATATTTTTTCGGGGGTTCGGAGAAAGTTTGAGTGGTTGGTTGACAGTCCCGGATGTTGCTGTCCCAAATGGGGAATATCCAGCCCTAGCCCTGCAAGGGGTTTTTCTGAAACGCCGAGCACCCGCGAGACGGGAAGAGAAGGAGGAGTGAGACCGACAAGACACACTTACCGTTATCCGTCCTTGACGGAAGCAGGAGGAAGTGTTGGAGGTTCCTGGATTGATATCAGATGCGTTATCATGGAAATATCAGACGAGGCGATAGAGGGAGGGAATCATTGGAGAAAAATAGGAGGGGGAAAGGAGAAAGGAACCACAAATCCAGATGCCGCGGGTGGGTTTCGTGATACAGGTAAGTTCTATCCGGCATGCCGAACACTGGTTTGTCCTCACCTCCTCCCATCCCGGCTGAGGGTGGGGAGGAGAGCGGCGCCATATGTGCATCAAACATGGCTGTTTTAACCTACCGTAGCACAGTTCACAAACTTTTGGTCCCGAGGTTCGAGTGGGGTTTGGGTTCGCCGCTCCGCTGTTAGACGTAGTAGGAGGCAGAGAGGAGGAAAACAATGGGAAAGAAAAAAGGGCACTCACAAATGGCTGCTGTGCAGCACTGTACCGGCACTGGAGGCACTGAAGACACGGGAGTTACGAAATGATAGTAAAAGTTATTCCTTTTGCCTCCCCTTCCTCCCCCTTCCTTTCCGTTTCCTACACAGTGGGCCACGGTATTGCCTGCTCTAACCAAGGGGTAGAGTTCATGGTGTTGTGATGCCTGCTTCGGTTCCTGGACGTCCGTTAAACTCAGAACGTTTCAGGAAGCTTCCTTGGTACAGCACGGGTACTCGAGTGCACAACTCCCTCCCCGTCCTTTCTGTTTACAGGGGATAACACATGCTAGGGGCTTCCATGAGTAAGCCTTTTTAAACTAACCATTGTCACGGCATTTAGCCTCTGTTTTTACTGATTTGGGGGAGGGGGGCAGTGGCCCGGATATCGATATTTTCTACGTGTACTGTACTCGTACAGTGCCGATATTTGTGTTGTAGTTATTTTCTTTCCTTTTCAATAACTTGCTGTTACACTCTGTACAAGTACAGGACTAGTATGATATTGAGGAGAAAGGTATGGCATGTGTGCTCCCGGTACCGGGATTGTCGGCGATACCGGTATTTACTCACGGTGGGAATCACGCGGGGGTGAAGCATGAGCGGAAGGTAAGATGGGATTATTAGGAACTTAACAGGTGGGACCAAGTTACCGTTTTTGTACTGTTTCTTCGTAGTGCTATTACCTCAACCGCACGCCGCATAATAGTAATGTCCTGCCGGGCTCGATTCTACTGTACAATTCGATATTAACTTACTGTAAATCCCTTTTGATAGCAAGGTTAGCAAGAATGAGCACCAACAACTTGCGGTAGGTTGCAAGGTCTTAACCCCCTTGCCTCCATGGACAAGAACCGCACAGATGGGAGTACCGGTATGGTTCTTGAGTGCAGAGCTGTGCTCGAGTATGGTGAAGGCTCGAATAATCCAATCGATTGCTATGGTATGATACTTGTATACTCGAGTAAGTATGTCGTTAGGGTTCCCTCTAGCCTCCTCTGGTGGGGGGGTCTGGTGTTTTTTTTGTTTTTTTTTGTTATTTGTTCCTCACAGGAGCTGAGCAGCTCATTCTGCAGTCTTTTTCGCCCCTTTTCCAAAGTAGGGAATTCTCAACTACACAGCGGCACCCGTTTCGAATATTTGAGTTTTCGCCAGCGCTCTGGTTCGGAGTACTGTACCGTGCTGGATTGACCACCCAGTCCTGGCACCTCGTGGGAAGGAGGAGGAGCGAGGAGAGAGAAAAAAACTCGAGTACTTGCACTGTACCTGTTTTCAACAACCTCCCACATCCACGCAGCGGGGCTCGAGCGTCTCACCGACCGCTCCATCTTTCATCCTTCAACCCCATCCCATCCCACCCCCACCTCCTTCGGAAGTCGTTGACGGTCCAGTGCTTGTACCACTAGACTACTGGCACAGCTGCAACAACTAACCCCTGAAGCAAGCCAATGCATGAGCAAGTACGAAAGACTAGGCTGGCAATGGTAGCGGTAAGGAAGGAAGGAAGGTTGGAAAGCCCGGCTGCAGTTCCCTTCGCCCACTGGTGCAGTTGCGGATGTGATCTCTTTCCTTTCTTTTATGATAAACTACACTTAAACAGTGTGTTCGGTACCAGCAGAAGTGCACGGGTAACATGTGCACGTGTTGGTAATCAGTGTTTCTACTCTTGAGTTGTAGGTGTGTAGAATTTACCGGTAGTCAAGTATCATAATATGTGGATGGGATGGGAGGAGAGAGGGAGTGCCGGTGGGGGAAACCTTGGACTCGTTCAAAACATTCCTGATCTCTCTTCGTTTCCTCTTCTCTTCCCCCGTATATCCTGTAACCGTTTGGTTTGCTCCTCTACCTCTCTACGCGGGTAACGTTACATTGATTGAGGGGATGGGAGTTAGAAGCGAGTGTCGTAACTGGAATTGCCGGGCAAGCTTTCAATATAACCAACCAACCAACCCACACCCAAATACTCCTATTTACTACCATTCCTTGTCAATGCCGACTTAAGTTACAGTTGTGCGCCTCCTATTACTTTCTGCCCGTGTTTTCCTCCCGTAGCACGGGACGTATCTCACTGTCTGTATCTCCTGCGCTGGCGGGCTTGCTGACCGTTGCTTGTCCACATATGTGTGCTCTCTTGGGATATATTCATTGACCGCTATTGAATGCTCTAAAACCCCGTGCTTTCCTGCTTCTTTTGTTGGATCCTTGTTTTTTTTACCTTCACTTGATTTCTTGATTTCTTGATTTCTTAGTTTCTTTATTTCTTTATTTTTCTCTTCTTTTCTCGCCTTATTTTTTGTCGGTAGACCTTGTAGACATTTCCTTGGTTGTTTTTGGGTTGGTTCCTGTCGCGCCCTGCCTTATCTGGATACCATCTTACCCGTCATACAGTACATACTCCCCTCTCCCGGGCGTTCCTTTTTAACATTTATTTCCTAAAATTTTGCATTTCATTCCATCTTTTTATTATATTTTCTTTTCTTTCCTCTTTCCTCTTTCCTACATATCCTTCAAAAATGACCTCCACAGCGCCAATATTCACTGGCACGCTATCGACGTCGATAGAAACTGCTCCACCTACCTTCTTTGTCGGCGAGAACGACAGATTACAAGCTTCGCAGTTGCGAATAGTGACAATAGTAATGACAGCATTCAACATTGTTTGCGTGGCATCGATGATTTTCAGGATTCTTTGGGATGCGAGGAGGGCTTATATGAAGAGGCGGCGACGGAGTAGGAGGAAGGCGGGGGCCGGCGGTTTGGGGAAGGCTGGGGAGTGGGGTGGTAGTCATGGGAAAAGTGGTGGGGCGGTGACTGTGAAGGAAGTGCGGGATGGGGGAGAGAAAGGAGGGGAGTATGCGAAGGAGGAGGGATGGGAGGAAGTGATAGGAGGGGGGAGGGGCTTAATACCGGCCATTGAGATATTCCCTCTGGTGCTTGGCGGGACCATGCTTGTCCAAGGGATATTGTTGGCGTTTGTGGAGGGTGTAGGATTGGATGGGAGACCTATTACTAGGAATTGTAGGTATTTGTCCGAGGTTGCTTGGGTCGGTATGTTTTTCCTACTTTCCTTCACAACCTATCACTTCCCCCTCTCCCCTCGTGCATAAGACAGGAAAATAACTAATTTTGTCGAGCCATCATCAGCGCAATGGATAACGCCCTACATGGTATTTTCCTTCATCCTTGAAGCTTGCATCCGCGCCGTCTCTCAACCCCGCTTTAAACGTCGCTCAGGCACCGCCGTTGTAGGTTGCATCGTGCTAGCCCTCTTCCTACTTCTCGCAACCTGGGTGCCCTCGCGAATAGTGCCGGAGCGCCCGGAAAGCGACATCTGCAGTGGGCAGTTAATGTCCTACACCGACCAATTCGCTGTCTGGGGGCTCGGGATAATGGTGGTGTTGCTCCCAGTGTCAGTGCCCATGGGTACGATCGTGCTTGTGAATTTGCGCAAAGACTGCGGGGTCGATAAGGTGGAGAAGATAAGTGCTAGCAGGACGGTGTACTTTTTGATGATTAATGTTCCGCAGTGGGTACGTTTCTCCCATGTCCAATTGGCGGGGGTCTTCGATGCTGATGTAATGGGTGATAGATCATGATGATACCAAATTACGCGGTCACGGCAAATTCCGGGCCGCAGCATGGACTCGTGTATTTAGCAACTTTTATCATTAATCTGTCGGGGGCCGCGGCGACGGTGTTGCATTTGTATCTCCGGGCAAAGGCTCAGAGCCTTGCGCAGCCTCCCTACTCCACTCTCTTGCGGTCATCTCGCACACGCCCAAATACCTCCTCCCGCCACCCCCCACCGCCGTACGAAAAACCACCCCCACCATATCAAAAACCGAGATCCACCCCACGCCATCACAACCGAAAACCAGACTCAGCACAACCAAACCGCGCAAACAGGCTCTCGAGCTACACAACACGCGGTCTCCATCGCCTAGGGGGCGGAATGACCACCATCTTCTCAAGCGCAAAACCCTCCCCTTCCATAACCACTTTTCCAAATCCTCCACACCACAACTCCACCTCCCCGAGCTCACGCTTAGCAACAAGAAACTCACCCGCATACACCCTCTTCCCGCCAATCCCAACCCGCTACCGCCCCCCCACTGACCAACTCCCAACCTCAACCCCGCCCTCAATCAGAACAACCCCACCTCGCCGACCGAGCAGAGCAGCTGCTCCAACCATCAACATGAGCCGTTCACAGGCGAGCCCAAGAATCCCCGAGAGGGCGCATCTCGCAAAGCAGGAGAGGAGGTTCTTGGCGCCAGCTGCTGCGATAGAAGTCGCTATTCCTCCCGGTGGGAGGGCGCGGGATGTGGAGGACGCGGAGAGCTTTAGGGAGATACTTTTTTGGAAGGAGGAAGGGGAAGTTGGTGCACAGGAGGGGGTTGTTGGGAGATTTGTTTAATGGAGGGGGATACTGGGGGGGGGGCTGCGTTTGCCTGTTTTTTAAAAAGAGTTTACTCCTGTCATGCCCGGGTGGGTATTTAGAGGTTATTTTCCTCTCATATTTTTTTTTCTTATTTAGGCTGGTGCCAGGAGTTTATTCAATTACCTTTTCTCATATAACTTAGATCTTTATTAGATTACTAGTGGCTCAACGTCATAAGTTAGGTAGGAGAATATTACAATGAAAGAGGGGGAGGAAGGAGGGCGGATAACCTCTTTACCGGGACCAAGTTTCTTACTATATATATATACTCAGGTGTCACACTCTCTTCTGTACTTGCTTCTACTCGGCGATATAATCCAGGTCATCCAATGAGGTTGAACCAGAATATCCCCGATTACATACGTGGTGGGGGAAACCCGGATACTGTCGGTTAAGGACTTGAATTGCAAGTTTTCCCCTGAGGATGGTTTAAACCCTTGGGGAGTGTATTTGCCTGGTACGATATCGTATTCTAGCGAAGACTGTCCATGACCCGGTAGCAATTGCTGCGTTGCGTCCTCGGTATGGTACTATATGCAGAGCTTCTTCACGAGTGATACTACATGACTATCCCAACGCGGGGTCTAACCGTTGCATCAGATGATGTAAACGATCTCTTGTAATCCTAAACCGAAGGATGTATGATACAAGTGTGCAGCCCTGTGAGGTCTAGTAACTTAGGGGTTATAGCTGTGGATCTTACTACTAATCTTTTAAACCAAAGTTTAATAGCCTTGAACCTCGGTATGCATATGATACAATGGTGAGCTCTCTGGGGGGGGGGCGTGACTGGATTATGGAGGTAATGATATTACTATGATACTTGTAATCCTACTCCTTTTTAAACAGATTTTCGGGCCGGGGGTTCTAAAACAGTGTTTTCGTATCTATTGATTCTTACGGGTCCTACTTAATATATACTTATGATACAGCTCCTCATATCTGTCTCGCCTCGCCTGGGCGACAAGTACAGAAGCATTACTACGGTCGGCACCAGTGCAGTAGTAAACTTTGAATTTTATTATAAGTAGTACAGCACTTGAGGAAAGCAAGAGACAATAAGGACAAAAGAAATAGGAAATCCGAGGGCAAATATGATGAGTGATAATATGTGATTACACTCGGATCACCAGAGTTTGTTGTTAGCAAGCTCCTCCGGATATCGCTCCAAAAATGAAAGGGGATTGCGTGTAACTCGTGGAGGGTTTCTAATAGAATACCAAAAAAAATTACTCCACAGCCCCGTCATAAAGCGTCGAATCAAAAATCAAAAATCTAAAGAAAAAAAAAAACGAAAACAAAACACTCCTACTCTCTCCTGTGAGTCGCCTCCTCCTCGTAGTCCTTAATCAAGCTCACCCTCTCAATACCAACATGTTTCCTCCCATCCGACCCCCTAAACTTCCCAAAGCCATACGTCCACCCTAATCCCGTCAGATGTTTGCTACGCATCGCTGAACTCATATGCTCCGTTCCAGCAATGTCAGACATAGCTTTAGCACTCGCGTGGAAGAAGCCGATCTCAGAAGCGAGAGTATACGGGAACCGTGGCAGTAAGCACCTAGGCCTTGACAAAAAGATTATAGCTCCGGCAATTAGCTGGAATCCCAGTATGGCCACGGCCATGTAGAACATCACAGGGTCCATCGACATCCGCGGCTGCAGGGACTCAAGTTCGCCGACCTGGAATCTAGGAACTTTAGCTGCACGGACAAATATCCTGTCCTTGTTCTGGGCAAGCAGGATGGTGACGAAGCGTTTGTAGAATGTTGACAGCGTGCTGCGCTTCCTCGAAACTTGGCGGTGGGGTTCTGGGGTTGGAGAGTGTTTTGTTGGTCAGGTATTCGCCGATGAACTGCGCGAAGCTATGGGCTGAGTTGCCGTTGTGCATGAGGTAATCAAGCCCGCTCATTGGGTGAGTCCCGAAGAGTGCTGCTAGCTGGGCTGTGAAGTTTCTTATTGTGATGGAGTGGTTGAAGAGCCTAGGTCATTGTATTTAAGCTGTCCGATGAGTTCGGATCTTTTCACACGGCCGTTGCCGTCTACTGTCACCTTGAACTCACCGGTGGAGATTTGCTGGTTGCAGACTATTGTGGTATGAGATTGTATGGCTTCTCTAGGGGCCTCCGGATTTGCCTCACCCCGGCGCCAGCCCGCGAGGATCAGGCTACTGCAGGATTCCATCGCCTTCAGGTCGCTTTTATCGGAGGCTATGAGAACCGAGGTCCATGCTACTGCGAAAGGGCGAGTTCCTGGCTTCAACAAGGGGATATTCAGGGATATATTATTTGTGCAATGTACAGAGTCACCATCCAATATTGGTGCAGTGACATGGATACGAAGTTCTGTTCACGTGGCTGCCCAGATAGTCCTGTTTGAAGCTATCCCCGGCAAGTAAATCGCATGTCAGATTAACGCCATATCCTTGTGTAATTGATGTCCTCGAGTCAGACTCGTTCCCCTGCTTGCCCCACTCGAAGGGGAGGAAATAGAATTCCTCCCATGCTGGAAGATCCGTTTTTCCATAGCGTTGGTGTTCACAACAAGCCAATGCTCCCACACATCCTTTGCGAATGTCCCTGGCACGAATGTCCCTGGCAAATCAACCCGTATTGGCCCAGTCTGGATCTCCGTATTAATGCCAGTCGTGAACGGGTAGGTTATAATTAAGTCGGAGGTTATTGGCTTGAAGCCGCGGTCAAAGATACCACCAAGTGCGACAGCTAGGAAGTTTGCCGCAATGACAATCATGGATGCTAGGAAGAGGATTATATGGCCGCGACGGAGCGCGCGTGGGGCGATGAGTACAGGGGGGGTATTTGTGTATTTAAGGCCTAGAGAGGAATTTGGGGATGCGTTTCCTCTTCGAAGCGCTGTGTATGGCTGATAAAGTGCGAGGTAACGCCCAACCAACACCCAAAAGGGCTCTAGGAGCGTAGCCACGGCAGTAGGGGTGAAAGAGAAGATGATCTGGGTCACCAGTCCCTATGTCGGAGAGTATTGGTAAGCCTAACCGTGGTATTAGCAAAACAGAGTGACCCGGGATGAGTTTAGTCGACGTTACCCTTCCACTGCGAAGCGGATCGATAGAGGACAACAAGCAGTGTCAAAAAGGCAACATTCACGAGTGTTGCTGCAACCCCCGTCCAGATACTCAATTCAATTGGGCTAACCAATTGGCCATTATGTGGAAGAGGGCAAGTAGCGTGCGGGTTTTGAACCAGCGGGTTATCTTTACCATGGACGTCGAGTCGGTGTCCCCCTTCGCCTCCCCAGGTTCCTAGCTTATATTTCCTTGATTCCATGCACAAATGAGGTGACGGGCACTCATCTATACCATCAAAATCTCTCAGTAGTGTCTTGCTGCGTGCAACTAACGCCATCTTCGTTCCCAGAGTATCTGGGTCACTGGCGAGATTATTTCTCTCTGTTGTAAGTGATGACGAACACTCCGCAAAGGCACACAACAACCACACCCAGAACGCATACTAGAATGTGAGCAATTAAAGGAACAACAACAATGCCTACACTTCTAACAGCCCTATTTCCTAGAATCTCCTCTCCGCCGGAATCCGGAACGAGTAGTGTTTGCAAGGCGCTAGAGAAAAGCAATTTGTACATTCTTTCCAAACGGTCTTTGAAAACTTTGGGGTCCTTGAAGTCATTAAATTTCTTTCCCTCCGATAATCCAACAACGTACGAGATCTGCCCAGTCGGTTTATCGATGCGCCAATGATCAAACCTGGTCATAGAAGTAGGACCAGAGAACCCGAAATAACTGGCATTTGCTTTCATCGAGGTGGTCATACCGTTGGCAATTCATTCAAAATTCTCGACGTCGATAATTTCGTCGGACTGTGTGAAACTAATTCGCTCTCCAACTGGCTTTGACTGGAGTATGGAGCGTTCGGTTCCTTCCACTGTGACTTCATGGGTCCGGTAATAGTAAGTTGGCTTACAATGGAGAGCATTGATATCGAGATTGGCAATACTGTTATTAGCATTGCGTGATTTAGCCCAAATCGCAAGGAACTTGCTCGTTCCCGCACATATCTTCATTTGGAAGTAATCCCTATTGGACAACTAGGACGCAAGATATACCATGCGTCGGGTTTCATTGCGCTTAGAGAGAAGGTTGAAATGTGGTTCCGTTGAGAGACACCATCTCGGCAGGAGCGCATTCAAGCTCTGTTTGGTAAACTCTGGTCTGGGCAGTCCAGAATTCTTTCCCCCGAGTTAAATGATGTTGGCCTTCGCTGTAGCTAGCTGGTTTGAAGGGAACGGCAATAAGTTCCTTGGTCATGAACTTGGGAACTTTTTGCCCGAGCCAGGTTATAGAATAGCTGGTGTACAGGAAGGAAGGGCTCATAGCTACTAGTTGGTTATCGAAGGAGGTGAATTTCTGGAAAGGTTTGAATAATGTCGGTACATCTTGTACCACTGGCTGGGTAGTCAAGAGAGAACTGTTCAAGGGTGTAACGACCCAGAAAATCAAGCACAAAGCTAATCCGGCCCAGAAGACGTTCCAGTGCCTCCATATCGTCAACTCTATACATCGCTAATAGTTAGGATAGGCATTAAAAGCATACCCTTTTCTGGCAGCCCTGATGGGTACAAAGGCAATGAACTCAAAGGGGTGGTGAAGGGATATCGAGTTGCTAGCACTTTCTCCGTCGGACTTTGATAGCTGAAAGTACGGCTCCAGTCGCTTCACATCCAGATCCACAGCGGCCCACCCCACCCCCAGCACCACAACTACAATCTGGGGCATATACCTATAGCAGAATACCACACCGGTCGAAAATTCCTCTGGGTGTTCCGCAAAGAACAATGCCTTCTTTTCAAGACTGACTTTATTGATATACTCTATAAGTGTAATCAGAGCAACTGTAATGAGAATGGAAGCCATGATAGTCGGCGCTCGTAAGGTAAATGGTCTCCATGGTTTATTCCCACTTTGGTTATCCAAGTGCGTGGTCAGGGCCAGCTCCGGTTTGGGCGGAACTAGAAACGTATTAATAACAAAGCTTGTAAAATGCAGTCAATTCACCCTTACTTTGAGATTCAGAAGCGCCTACCAAAGTATATGGCTGGTGGGGTAAGTTTGGTTTGGTATAATGGCGAGAAGAGACCTTGTGGCTACTACCACCATAGCTGTACGCCATAGAGATCGATAACCGCGGCTCTTCACAAAATGGATAGGGACTGAAATTTGTCGGTAGAGTAGCGAGTGGTTTTTTCGGCGATCCTTCACAGTTGCAAGCTTCTGGGTCGAACTTTAGATGTGGTACTCTTCCTCACGATGACTTCTCGTTAGAAGTGCAACTTTTAAAAGAACTCATTTGATCTACCAGCATCTCTACCGGCATAGGTACTGCGGTAATCCTCAGGAGGAACAGAAGCTTGCGCACAAATTGTAGTATGATCAACCTTGTCGGATGGACTATATCGGATGTATTTTTGAGATATTTGTATTTGGGCTGTGTGAACTTTTACTCGCACGATACCCTTAATGTGAGCGGTTGCTGGATTGGAGCCCCTGTTCTAATGCAGAAATATGCCGTGCAATTCGACAGCGGCAGTTTGATGGAGAGCGTGTCCTCCCTTAGCACTCTGTCATTCCTAATGTTCTTCCCGTGCTGCCCTTTCGAAGGTTCTGCAGTGCCACCACACAGTACTGTACCTGTACTGAGCTCTTAAGTTAGGGTTCAAGTACCGTGGTCATGCCATTATCTATGTCTAGCCTCCTGCTTGTAGCGCTTAACTATAGACTACGGTACCTCACTGGGGTACCCGGAGATGGAGGGAGTGCAATCTTGTAGTCTAATGTTAGCATACTCGGGTAATTAACCGAACATCGCCAAGCAACGAGGCGCACTTTCATAGTTTCTCGACTTCTAAACCATTGACCACCAAAACCACAAGTAAAAAAATATTTAAAAATAAAATAAACACGAAATCTTACCCACTATCGTGTACGCCATCCATCCACCTCCATAATAGTTGTGATAAAGGTATGGAGGAGTGAGGGAGAGGGAGAGGTGTCGCTCAGCAGAACGTTGCGGCGCCAAATTTTCGGTTATTTTTTTTTTTTCCTATGATAATAATTATCATAACAAAACAAGCACCTTTTTGTATGGGCTCCCTTAGGCCCTGTTTGGCAAAAATGGAACCGCTCCGTTTATTAACCGTTTCTCATAAAAGTGCTTGACCTTCCTTTTCCTTCCGTTTCGAAATGGACATTTTGTATGAGAAATGGTCGCCAAACGGAATGGTTCCATCTTTGCCAAACAGGCCCTTACAAATTTCGAGGCTTGGCGCTCCCAATTCAAGTTCGCTTGCCCGCGCGTGGGCCAATCCACAATTGATTGCGGCTAAAGTGATATTGACCGAAAGTTTGGTGAGCATCGGTACTGAGGCGCTTGTGGCACAATGAATTTTGTAAGGTTCCGATTTCGCTTATTTTGGTGTATTTTGGCTGTTATGATACTTACCGACCGCGCCAAAACTTCTGTCCTATCAGTACTCGAGTACGGTACTTTTTAACTTCCAATACTCTAAAAAAAGGAATGCTATGTGGGGGGACCAAGAACCAATATCGACAATAATAATAGGTAGCATTTCATCTTTCGGGGCTTTTATTATCCGGAGGATCCCCGGTCCTACATGCATTGTACAAGTGCAACATAATAAGGAACAGGCTTGAGAGCAAACAAATCAGCCTTGATAGGCTTCTTGCCGGCATAAGGGTACTATCATATACTCTACTCGTATTATACCATGGATTTAACTAAATAATAAGTAAATAGGTAGGTAGGTAAGTGAGTGAGTCAAGCGCGAGTTCGAGTACAGTACTTGTACAAGAATTATTTATGTATCCCGTGACTTTTCCACCAACTAAATTACCTCCTTTCCCTCGAAAACTTTGCAAGCAAGGCTGTACCGGTATCAACTTCAGGTACCGTAGACCATCAGTATAATGTAGTGCTGTGGACTTGACTATATCCAAATTTCAGCTGAATCATATGTATCTTGCATTCTTGGTTGGCTGTGAAATTGCCTATAATATTATATAAGTTCCGACGCCCGGCAAGAATATTTTGATATCATTCCTCGAACTATAATATCTCTTCTCTTGCCTGTGCGAGGGCCGATTCACAATTAATTGCACCAAAGAGAGTTTTACTAAATTGCCAAGCTCCTGGATACCCACGGCTGCGTTTTTGCGACAATTGGTATCCGGTATCAGCTGTGGTCACATCTACTCGTACATTACTTGTGGTTGGGAGCCTTTTTCTTTCTTTCGTAAGTCATCGTTTCATCGCTTCAAGGTACGAGAATATCGCACGTAGGAAATCCTATCGCATGAACAAACCAGACACTTGCGGTTGACAGATTGTTTTTATTTATATTGGCAGTAATTTTGGGTCTATAGCACTTGTCCCCGCCAATAAGAGCGATGACTCGGCCACCCACCGCGGACTATCCCTCATCTCACCCGTTCCTATTACCCCAGGAGAGATAAATTATCCCTTACCCCAGCCACTTTTCCACCTCAAATACACCTTCCCAATCTTTTCACCCCCGCCCTACTCATACAGTCTATACGCCGGATCCTCTTGCGCAAAAGCCTCAGTGACCCGGTCGCAGAATCTTACCCGCCCATAAATAGCCGAAAGAGAGCAGTTAAGCGCGAACTTGGCCGAGCCGGGCTCTTTTTTCCTTTCGCAAATCATACAAATCTGACGATTGACCTAACGTCAAATTGGGCGTTCGAGTGGACCTCTTCGGCCTGAGGCCGATCACGCCTAGGAAAAAAAGGGGGGGTTGCGTGCAGAGAACTTTTACTGCAAGAGCAGAAGCCTCTTGTCGGAAGGATATACTGGTAATTTACGGTAGCGATGATTAGGTTGGTGTTGGGGGATGTGGCACAGTGCAAGTACTCGTGCGCTACGGTCGTGGTATTGCCAAAACAGGTGAGGACGACAAGTGAGGAGGGTGGAAACGAATTGTCAGAAACACCAATCAACACCCAGGAACCTTTTCATTGTTTTCCCATATCTTTTTTTACCACAGCCTGTACCGCACGGTACTCGCTCGCCTTTACCAAGAATATCTCCGCCACCCGATATTTTGGTGGAGTCCTCGCCAATATCCGGCCCACGGAGGTATTCTTTGGCAAAGATGAGTGAATAGTGCCGTCAAGCGTTCACTTATCAAGTCGCTATTTGACAACTGACGGGTCCCGGCGAAAAACAGCCAATATGGACCATTATAAGACCGTGCTCGCTAGAGTCCAAATCCTAGAGAGGGTTCGCGTAGCCTGACCTAGGTGGGAGTCACCAATGGCGTTATCATACAAGTGGTTGTCGCCCGCACCGTGGGCGCACGAAACCACTAACAAATGTCGTGTTTCTCAAACTCGGCTCTTTCAAGGTCATACAGTTACCAATTCCCAAGGCGCCCTGTAACCGCTTTTGTCAAAATTATGCTTCAAGGGGGCGGTTGCAATATCATACCCTGATGAAGGCATAGAAGTGCGGTGGAAGTTGGCATTTAGGGTCTTTAATTCTAGGTCCGATTTCACAGTTTTTACAGCTCGACCAGGTGGAATCAGGGAACCAGGTGGCCAAGCCTTGCTATTAACCTATGTTAATGCCGCATGAGTCTGTCTGCGCAAACTTTCTATTATACTATAACCACCATGCCTAGAATCCTTAATCCAACAGTGACGCAAAAAGACAAAAAAAAGAGAAACCAACCCGCCCTACCACGAACGATCGGCCAGTCAAACAGCACGCCGACGAGTATAAACAAAATAGGGGAAGAAAGCGAAAATTAGGAATCCAAAAGTATATGTAGCAGAAATGAAATTCAGATGGGAAAGGCAGAAAAATCTGTGAAAAAGATCAAGAAACCTCACGGTTTGCACCCTGCCCGGCTCCGAATATACATAGCGCTAGCCGTCAAGCCTCACTTCGCAAGTCATCCACGAAAGCTCTCAAAGTCGAATCTGCAACAATTAGCCTCACTCCAACTTTTCAACAAAAGAGAGAGCAGGGCTCACCAAGCTTAACCTCCATCTCCTCCCACTCCTCCCTAGGTCCACTCAAAGCCGTAACTGCGCCACCAGCTCCAATCCTCCAAACTTCCTTCTCACCCCCATCCTCCATGGTGACAACTTCATCGTCGTACCTAAACGCGGAACGAATAATCACGTTCCAGTCGCCAGCACCACAAACACTCCAGTAGCCCAAGACGCCACTGTAAACCCCTCTCTCCGTCTCCTCAATCTCCTGCAAGATTTCCACGCTACGTTTCTTCGGCGCGCCGGTCATGCTTCCTGGCGGCAGGCTACGGGCAAGCACGTCGAATCCTGTCATGTTGTCTTGGGGCTCCACAGATCCGGTGATAACGGAGACGAGTTGGTAAACAGAAGCGTATTCTTCTACGACCATTAGTTTCTCCACAGAGACGTTTGTTGCAAGGCGGTGAAGGTCGTGACGAATGAGGTCCACGATCATCAGATTCTCTGCACGCTCCTTGGGTGTGTTCAGTTGAAGGCTGGCCGAGCTGTAGGTTGTTGTGGGGGTCTTCCTCACAGTGCCTTTAATGGGACAAAGTCGGCAAGCCCCGGTGCGGGACCAAGAGAGGAAACGCTCGGGGGACGAGGAGAGGAGAGTAACGTTTGAGAGGCGGAAGTACGACGCGTAAGGAGCGGGGTTGCGAGCGCATAGGTGTCGGTAGAGCGCCCAAGGGCTTGTGGGCTCGAGATGAATTTTAGTAGTGGCAGTTAAGCAGAGCTCGTAGGAGTCACCGGCCGAAAGATAAGATTGACAAGTCCTGACTTTCTGCATGTATCTCTCAGCGTCCGGTTTGTATATGACTGGCGATGGTTTCGGGTGAGACGTCTCAAGAAATGAGCGATGACATTCCGGGGAGGGCTCTGGTGGAGGAGTAGCAGAAGGTGTGATTGCCATGTCGGCTTCCGGTTGAAGCTGTCTCTTTGTAGACTCTAACCAATTCCCATCCGCAGCGGGCGGGAGGAGAGTTTGTATATAAACCCTTCCAGTGTGTCCGTCTAGGACTATACTCCTCTCCACAAAGGCCAAGTTGACGTCAGGTCTCCTCTTCATTCCTTCGGCCTCTTTGCGCGGCTTGATGGGAATATTAAGACTGTTGACACCAGTCTCGTAGTTGAAATATCCAACCAACCCACCCCAAAAGGGCGAATGGTCCTTGCCTCCAACAGCCTTGCGCTGGTCCATGTACTTTGCCAGGAATCTCCATATGCTCCCCCCATAAGTCCGTAGATCAATCCTGGTCTCCGAGGAGTCACGCCCGGTATAGGATAACTTCAGAAAGGTATCGCCACAAGTGTAATTAATCCGTTGTGTTAAACCGGGTGTCAATACCCCAATGATGCTGAACCTCCCCGGAGCAGCTGCAGATTCCAAGAGGATAAACTCGTTAGCTGCCTCAACCCCCAATATCTCACAAATCCTGCCAGCGGAAATCCCCTTCCCAAAAATATCCTCGGTCCTAACCTCCACCTTCTGGCAATCGTCCAACCTTCTGCCCTCCAAGGTTGTTTGCAATTCCAACAGACCCTTCTCTCTTGATTGCCCCCTCCAATCCGTTCTCAATTCCTTCACAACCCTGCCCTGACCGGTATTCCAATCCATCGCCATTTTCCAAAAGTTCCCGACAACATCCCTTCCATCCTCAGAACAAACCGACTCAGGATGATACTGCACACCCCAGAAAGGCTTAGAAATATGTTTGACACCCATAACGACTCTGCCATTCTCATCATATGCCCAAGCAATCTCCTCCACATCCCCGCCAATCTTAGTGATTCCATGCAAAGAATGGTACCTCACAACATTGACTTTGCCAACTCCCTCGAAAAGCCCTTCCCCAGTGTGCACGATCTCGCTGAGTAAGCCGTGCTTCACGGTACCCAATCTGTTCACCCGCCCTCCGTGTGAGAATACAAGACTCTGTAACCCCAGACAAACGCCAAATACGGGGAGAACATCCCCGCCAGATAGCTTCCAAACATCATTCACGACACCAATGTCCGCCTCAACCTCCGGCGAGCCTGGACCGGGCCCTATAACCACCGCATGGAAGGAGGGTAGGTGCGGCTTTAGAAACGAGATGTCGGCGAAATCGTCGATGCGGATAGTGTAAACCGTAGCTCCGGTAGCAGAAGTTAGCAATTGGGCGAGGTTCTGGGCAAATGAGTCGTAGGCGTCTATCAAGAGGATTCTCATGATTGCGATTATGTCCCTGTGTGAGTTTGTTTGTCCGGAGGATTCAATCTTGCGTCATGGGGTGGGGTCTTATGGCTGAAGCGAAGTGAGAGAGGCAAAGGGGAGGCCGAGTAAGGATTTCGTTGGTGATCTGCTGATCAGGTATGATTTAGGGTCGGGTCCAGGTGTTCAACGGTTGACGTCGGTAAGGGTTTTCTTCTTCTCTTGGTTGAAAAAAACGAGTGGTTCCGAAATTGTGGAAGGGTAGGTACTGTGCGATCCTAATAACTCTTAACAGGAGTACGAACTCAGCATGCAGAAGACATAAAGGGCAGGCGTGAGGAGGAGGGGGAGGTGTGGGGGAGGGGAATCGGCAGACATTCTTGTCCCTGATTCTCCTTAGCGATGGGGATGGGGGCCCCCTTATAAGCAGGTCTGTTTCCTTCATGCCATAGAGAAAAAATAATAAAGGAAACATAGTAAAGAAATAAGTGTAAAGTTGTTTGAACCCGAAAACAGGACGACGGACTACCAATATCATGTGTAAAACTGTAGATGGTAGGTGGGTAGGAAATAATTATATAATTATAAGTTAGGAGTGCATTTCTGTAAGAGGCATAAGATTGGCAGCAGCCAAAAATCAAGCCGGGTAATTCCTGGTGTCTATGAGTATTATTATTATTATGAGAGCACCCAGTAGTTGATTCCGATTGTCTTACTCAAATACTGTGCTTGCGGTGAGATCAAGACTGAGAATACACAGACCAAGCCTATGACCACAGCTTTGAAAAATACCCGGGTTTCTTCGAGTTGCAAAAAACCGTTGTTTGCCCAGTCTACTCACGGACCTGATCTCTCACCAAGCGCTTGTGGGGTGCGGTCGGATGAGAGCAATATTTGAAAATTATCAACAATAGCCTACCTCAAGGTGTGCATAGAGGCAACTTTTCAAATATTCTCAAGAGTATGATACAAGCGCAGAATTCGTGCATGGTTAAGAAGGGCGGAAAACCCATGGTGCCAGAGTAGGGGTTGTGTTGATCGACTAACAAAACTCAGGAAAAGAAGCATAGGATTATGGAAGTTGGAAACCCAGACTCGGAATCCGCTTGGGGGGCAGTTCGTGTCAGTGTGGTCTTTTCAACTCATCGCCCGCTCACTACCCCACAGGATCCTGCTGATTTTTTTTCCGCCCTGAGCGAGCGCATTTGCTGCCAAATAATATGAAATATATTTCATATCCCTGTCTGTTCCGGTTAACGGGTTACCGCCCTTGCACCTGCACCAAGCACCCGGCACCCTGCAGCCTATAGTACCCTATGCACACCAAAAGTCGGCATTTTTGCAGTCATGAAACAACACCACGTTGACCTCAATTGGTTAAAGTATCATACTAGGACAAAACTTTTCGTCCGATCGGCGGCAACCGGACAACACCTCAAAAAAAAAACCGACTTCAACAATCAACCACCCCTCACTAACCATGCCTCTAAAAAGTACTGGGCATCTCACAGACTTTGAGAAAGGGCAAATTGTTGCTCTGAGAAAAAAGAATCTCTCTTTTGCAGAAATTGGAAAGCTCTTGAATTGTCATAAGAGTACTATTCTAGGTTTCTATAACTAGTATCAAAAGAGGCGTGATGAGAAAAACCTCCCTATGCTGGGAAGATCAAAAATTATTGATACCAGAACCCATCGCCACCTAGTCAGAGAGTCTAAGAAGGCACATTACCTACCCTTATCTGAATTGCACAATGAGGTTGTCCCAAAGGCCTCTGTGAAGACCATTAAGTGAGCTTTAGTATCAGTCAACATCAAGAACTGGAGAGCTAAGAAAAGAGCATTTCTGAAGGATGAACATGCTATTAAGAGGCTAGCTTGGGCTAAGGAGTATAAGGATTAGACAAAGGAGGAGTTTGAGGGATGTATCTTTAGTGATGAAAACATGGTTGAAAAGTCCAAAGATCCCAAGAGTATTTGTGTTAGGCGGAGACAACTTGATAGACTTCAAGATTGTCTAGGCCAATCGAGATTTGTTTCTGTAGACGGAGATTGTCTAGGAAGGCTCGGACTTGGCTCGTTTCGTTTATGACTACTAGGAGTGAAGTAAAGTAAAGTAGGTAGAATTGTAAAAACAATATTATATTGTTAAGGTCTCTTCTCCGCTGCTTGATGATGTCTAAAGCTTGGGAGGCACTTCGATATTTATATTTTGCGTCTGAGTGTTCGCGGACTACATCTATTTATCATACAACTATGTACTTCTTCAATCGTAATTCACAACGTTGAACTGAGTTGGTGTTAGGAATACCGAGATCCGATACCTAGGAATCACCCTAGGTAGGGTAACCTCTCCCGAAATCGAAATCTCAGGTCTCCAACACCCCCCTCCGGCCCCCTTACGGGGCCCGCACGTCATTATACATATCGATCTAAGTTGCGTCCTGTGAGTATTATACTACAGAATCGAAGGTGTTAAAATAATACCGTATACGTCGCCGCCGTCCGTCCGACAGGATCCTGTTCGCAGGATATATAAGAGGGGATCTTCGGCTAGGTCTGGGAAGTATAACGGAGTGAATCCGTCAACTACCCAGAAAGCTACTAGGCTTCAAGAACGAGATATCTTTGGCATAGGCCGCAAGTAACGGGACGTTTTCGCGCAAAGAGATGATGATGAATAGTAAAGGATCTTAATGAAAGACCAATACATTCACATCCACCCTACGATAACCAGAAGAGTCTGGAACTCCTGAGAATACTACCATCGAACCCAATGGAGTTCGAGGAGTGTTACAACTAGGTTCCAGTACATACTGCAACCACAGGGGGTGACTCCCAAACTGGTGACAGTAACCAGAATCCTGTTACCCATGGCAACCAATGGTTACCGACCGAGGGATTATCTACCAACTCTATGGAAAGGCTTCCTGCGGGTAAGTAGGAAGTCCTCCGGAAAAGATCTATCGGTTGGGTATGGAGTTATGAAGAGTTGAAGTTAGATGACCTAGAAAGTCGGTAATAACAACTATCTTCGCAGATGAAACCCGCAGATGAAACTGATCATTTCATCGACAAGGGAGACGATTGGAGCCAACACAGTTCGACTTGAGAATTGGGCCATTTGTCTAAAAGACTCTCACCATCGGATAATTACTATTGGAAACAGCATGACTTCCAAATAGTCATATTATAATTATCAAAGAGGGTGTGATGATTTTCAGGGTCTCCAGGTATTCGTACCTTGGAAGAAAACCCGACGTTGCGAGTTATATTGGAAAAAGGTACATGGTTGTATGTTAGTTAGATGTAGTCCGCGAACACTCAGACGCGGAATATAAATATCGAAGTGCCTCCCAAGCTTTAGACATTATCAAGCAATGGAGAAGAGACCTTAACAATATAATATTGTTCTTACGATTTTACTTTACCCTACTTTACTTCGCTCTTAGTAGTCATAAACGAAACCAGTGAAGTCTGAGCCTTCCTAGACAATCTCCGTCTATAAAAACGAATCTCGATCGGCCTAGACAACTCTGAAGTCTATCGGGTTGTCTCCACCTAACAGTTGGCTCCAATTGTCTTCACTATTGATAAAATGATCAGTCTTATCCATGGCTATATCTGCAAAGGTGGTCGTCATTACAACCATCGTAGGTCATTTGATTCCAATCCTTTGTAACTCCATACCCAACCAATAGATTTTCTTTGGATGACTTCCTATTTACTCGCAGGAAGCCACTCCACTAGACTGGTAATTAATCCCTTGGTCGGCAACCTTTGGTTGCTCTCTGGGTAGTAGGTTTCAGTAACCATCGTAGTATTTGAGAATTACCCCATGACTACAACATGTTCTGAAACCCAGTTGCAACACTCTGTGAAGTTCGTTAGCTTCTTTGGTAGTGTCTTTTGGAGTTCTAGACTCTTCTGGTGTATGCGATTGTATCGGTCTCTAGTAGAGATCCTTTACTATTTGATACCATCTCATTATGCGAAATTGTCCTGTTACTTACGGCCCACGCCAAAGGTCTCATACCTTTGAAGCCTAGTAACTCTCTGAGTCGTTGACAGAATTACTCTGTTCCACTTCCCAGGCCTAGCCGAAGGTCCCCTCTCATATATCCTGTGAACAGGATCCGGTCAGACGGACGGCGGCGACGTATACAGTATTATTCTTACACCTTCAATTCTGTGGTTATGTAGTCACAGGACGCAACTGAGATTGATATATGTGATGACGCGCGGGCTCCGTAAGGGAGCCGGAGGGGAGTGTTGGAGACCAGAGATTCCGATTCCAAGTGGGGTTACCCTACTTAGGGTGGTTCCTAGGTATCGGGTTCTGGTATTCCTAACAATTTGGGTAATTCAGAACACCTGAGGAAAAGTAGCATAAGGACTGCATTCAAAAGGTTACAAAGAGGCCTAGAATAAAGCTGATGGTATGGGCCTGTATTTGGGGTAAAAATAAGGGTCCTGTCATGAATGTGGCTTGGCGAGGAAAAGGTTTTCACATGACACATAGTTATGAGTCACAGGTATGTTATTGTTTCACATATATGACTCATTCGAGTTATATGATTTGTTATGTATGGGATTTGTGATACTTTCACACATGGCTCAAATATGAGTCATGGGACATGCGCCTGACGAGTATGCCTTGCGAGTGTGCCTTGTGGGTATGCCTTGCGCATATGATTTATGTTTCGCACATGACCTTGTTATAAGGTCATAGGTTTTGCGCATATAATTCAGTCGAGTTATATGACTTGTTTATTGTGTTATGATTGGTTTATGAGTTTTCGCATATGACCTCGCTATGAGGTCATGGGTTTTGAGCATGTGACCACTTTGATCACATGACTAGTTTGTTATGATTTGGTTTTGCACATGTGACTACTTTGGGTCACATGACTACAGGCGGGAAGAATACTATATAAGGAGGCCGATGCGGCTGAGGCGGATAGGTTCTTCATGCTTTGTTCTAAGTACTTTTCCTCGTCCTTGCTGTTGCTTTGCCTCGAACATTTCTTTCACACCTATGATGGGCCTTGATGCCTTGGATTCTGGAGGAGATATCAGAGTTCGCTCAGTAGTTCCTGGGGTTCTTGGTGTTGAGGTCGGTTAGGCGTTGTGTAGTGGATTACTTGTTTGCTTCTCGTTTCGTTGCTTGCTGGTTATCCCACGATACTGGCACTTCAAGCTACTCATCACGGTCGCTTATGAGCCCCTTTTGGTAAAATGCCTTCGGCATCCTGTCTATCGTCTACTCGCAGGTTTCGTGTTCGATTAGGGGGGATGGAAGATTATGTTTGGGGGGATCACCTGTGTCGTTCTTTGAGCCAGCTCATATCTCTTGTTGGGTTTTAACGGAGTCCTTAGTTCTCACAATACAAAACGCCCTTGGGTTAGACTGATGACCTTCCCAAGTTCAACTCGTTGTACCGGCCGCATTATTCCTCAGATGGCAAGGCGGTACCCGCCCTGCCCCTCCTTGTTACATTACATTTTGTAACCGGTACGGGTACTCGGTTATTGGTTTTGTTTTATGTTTTGTTTTAAGTATCGCTTTGATACTTGGTTTGTTTTAAGTATCGTTTGATACTTGGTTTTGTTTTATGTTTTGTTTTAAGTATCACTTTGATACTTAGGGAGTTTTACCAAAGAGTATCAATTGATACCTTTGATTAGTTTTGTTCATGCTAGACATGAACAGATTTGTGTATTTAAAGACCGCCTGTTTCTATGATAGAAAAGGCAGACTTCGACAGACAGTATTTCAATATACTTGGTTGAACGGTTACTTCTTTGTTCCTCAGTACGCCCTCGAAGCCTCCTTTAGTTCTCAGCTCTCGCCTCCTCTCTGGAAGAGCAGGCCACCTGCCAACTATCGTATCCATTATCGATAACGTGATTAGCACCTTGCGAACACGTTACATTTTTTTAACCTCAGTAAGTGGTTAAGAACCTGTCCCCAGATTTAGGCCTGATCAACCTATCGATATCCACCTCAGAACGCTAGCGGAGAGAAGCGGCAGAATTTCAGTATATTCGGCTTCATCTCAAACCCAAGATAGAGTCTTTGACGACCAGGAGTGGGAAGCAAATCCCACGGCAAGACCTTACTAGGAAGAAACAACCCCGGCGCTCTGCTAAAGAGCCGGGCGATCCGGCAAACACGGAAGATACACAACCTCCAGGAGAATTCCCTTCTACTCCAGCAAAGAAGCCTTCCTTTGAACTTCCAAACGACCCCGAATCTAGTAGCGATTCAGATATGGCTAGCACAGGAGGAGGGCCTTCTGGAGGAGGGAAATCTCGGGCAAGACCTGAAGAAGAGGAGGTACCCGCAGCATTTGAACCCCCTAAGTTTAAACTTCACCTCCCAGCGCAGTTCACAGGCGAAGGGAAAGACCTCAAACCTGAAGCTTTTGAACGATGGGCCACAGAACTCTCACACTTCCTACTCTTACAAGGAAAAGATGTGGAAGACCCTACAACCGGACTTATCATTGGATCATTCTGTGAAGGAAAGGCAACCGACGCATACCACCAATGCTATAAAGACTTCGGCGGGAATGTAAGATTAAGAGGATCTACAGTTCTCGATTACTTGAAAGGACGATTCCAATCCTCTATAACCAACGACCTCCTATACAACAAATTCAACCAGCTCCAGCAAGTTAACGGAACACATGTCAAGCGAATCACCGATGTGGCTACGGACCTTATAATGTATAAGGACCGAATGGAGAGAGGAAGTATCTCCAAATACATCCTGAAGCGATGATTCTACGACACTATGCACCCTACCCTCCGGCGAGAGGTAGAACCACTCGAGGAAGACGGCGATGATATTGCAGTAATAATTGCTAGAGCAGAACGAAAGGATGCCATTCTCCATGAGACCAAGGCCTATAAAACACAGACATCCTCCAATAGGAATAGCCAGCCACGACATAAAGCCTCCAGCAACTCTGAAGACGATACCCCACGAGTTTTCAAGAAGAAAACAAAATCCTCCAAAGAATCGAGACGGCAAAAGGGAGAATGCTTTGAATGTGGAAAAACAGGGCACATGGCAAAGAACTGTCCTACGAAGAAAGGAAAAGGAAAAGCCATAAAAAAAGAGGTGTCGGCCAACAATATTGAAAGCGATTACACTCCATCCAGTGAATATGAAGAGATCCACATTGGATACATCGATGTGGAATGCAACAGTGTTCGACCTCCGGCTACATTCAAAACACACAATGCTCTAGAAGGCACTATCCTGATCAATGGCAAAAAGGCTCGAGTCCTATTCGACACTGGTGCAATCGGAAGAGATATGATCAGTAATGCCTTTGTCTCTGTCCATGGACTCCCTACCCGAGACCTTAACCAACCCATACCAGTCAATATGGCAGTAAAAGGATCACGATCCACAAGCCATAAAACCGGTAGTGCGACCATTCGACTTGGTTCTGCAGTCCTACCCCCCCAGGAAATGCTGGTTGGAAATTTAGCCAAATACGATGCCCTAATAGGCATGCCCTTCCTGAATCGTCACAAAGCTATAATCAGGTGTGGGGAATCAACTATCGATTTCCCAGATCAGAAGGTCAGAGTCTCATGCAAACCAACAAGCGGAGAATACCGAGCCGCAGTCTGTGAAACAACTGCCCTACGACTATTGGATGAGTATTCTGATGTTTTCCCTGACCAAATACCCGAAGAACTACCACCTATGAGAGAGGCGAATCACCATATCCGCCTCCGAGACTCCTCCAATCTCAAGAACCAACCCACCTACTCTATTCCTGACACATACAAAAGCCCACTTTGTGATTGGATCAACCAACAACAAAGAAGAGGAGTCATCTACTGGGCAGAAGCCCCTGGTGCCGCTCCTATGTTTGTTCAACCCAAAGCAGATGGCAAAAGAATCCGCCCCTTGGTTGATCTCAAACTACGGAATGAAAATACGGTTATGGACAGCTCCGCTATCCCAAACCAAACCCAGATCCTAAATGCAGTTGGACGGGCTAGATTCCGAAGTAAGATTGACCTAAGTGATGCCTACTTCCAAACAAGGTTAGACCCAGAAAGCGAACACTACAACAGTTTCAAAACACCCTTCGGAAGTTTCATTAGCCGAGTTATGTTACAAGGTGATATGAATGCGCCCGCCACCTTTATGTGAATTATGAAAAACCTCCTAAGCGAATACCTCCACCATTTTGTTTGGGTCTACATTGATGATATTCTCATCTTCTCGAACACCATAACAGAACACGCCTACCATATAGGTTTGGTTTGTACTAAACTTAGGGAAGCTAAATTTTATGCTAGCAGAAACAAATCAATCCTGTTTGCCGATAAACTCGATATCCTAGGACATGTTATAGATGATGAAGGAATACATGCAGCCCCAGGAAAAATAGCCTGTTTAACGGAATGGTCAACACCCCAGAATCAAAAAGAACTCATGCGATTCCTAGGACTAGTCAACTACATTTCCCAGTTCCTCCCACACCACGCCACTGTGACAGCGCCGCTCACAGACCTTACCGGCGACGCAGAATTTGCCTGGACCCACGCTCATGACCAAGCCTTTACCAACATCAAGGATTTGATTAAAAACGCCAACGTTATTCAACCTATCGACTATAGTACAATCAGAACCGATATGGTTGACTACTGATGCATCGGATGTTGGAGTTGGAGCATGGGTTGGGCAAGGGGCCTCCCATGAAACGGCAAGGCCAGCGGCATTACACAGCAGAAAGTTCACTAACTCACAGATGAACTATGGAACAACAGACAAGGAAGCCCTTGCTGTGATTGATGCTCTTGCGGCATTCAATCACATCCTGATGGGCAATACCTTCACTATTGTTACCGACCACCAACCGCTCACTAATCTTAAAACAGAAAAGATACTGGGAAGAAGAAGAACAAGATGGATAGGCGAGATCAGCAAATACGATGCAAAAATCATCTATACCCCTGGAAGAACGAACTATTTAGCTGATGCTCTCTCCCGACTATACGAGAATCAAGACCTTGCAAACCCTCCCCTTGTTCACGACCACACAAGACAAAGCGAGGACAGCCCTGACGACACCTCCTATGAACAAGAACCATCAATGGCTACCGCCAGCTCTGCCACTCCCTCCAATCCTTTCTCTTACACCATGTACAGTGCTGCTGGAACAGAACGAGGAAAGGACATTGATGAAGAATGGAAAGACAATTGCACGCTCCGCAGCACACCTCCTCACGAACTTGAACAAAGCAGAACCCACTGGTCCCACTGTTATCACGACACCTGCCCTTTTCACCAAACTGAGATCAAGTTCGGCAACAGATACCAACGACCGTACTATATCGCCTGCTAATGATTCCAAAGACACCAGCTTCAATACCGCAGAAGGAGAAGAAGAGAGGATCGATGGAAATGAGCCAACCCAACACCCTCATGTCCTTAACCCTGCTCCAACGCGATACCAAGGCCTTGAAGAACTCGAACAAGCAGCAGCCTACGTGGATGCAATGTCGTATTTACAACCCCCACAGTCAGCCCCGCCATCCTCTCCTCCCATGATCGATTCACGACCACTATATGGTGGACCCTTACAAGTATACAACAATGAAACCATTGTCTCGGTCATACCCCCTACTATTCCCGAGCATCGGCGTCAACTCTACGAAACCTTCGAGGAACAGGAAGTCCCTATCGAACCAACAAGAGGATCCCTAATCGAGGATGAACGAGATGTTAGATCGACCACAGAAGAATTAACCTCCTCATTCCGAAGCCAAATGATAGCAGGATATCACCATGACCCGATTTACTTCAAAGCCATGGATAGCTCCAGGCATGGAGACCTCGCCCCCTACAACATATCTAATGGAATGGTCTTTACCAGCACCCGTTATGGTGAACATTGCCTATACATACCAAAAGGTCACATGTTCAATGGAATGACTATTAGAGAATATGTCATATCCGAGATTCACAACAAAGGACACCATAGTGCCGACCGCAACCTTCAATATGCCTCAGAATATGTTTACTGGCCTGAAATGCGAAAGGATTTCCGCGATTTTGTCAAACAATGTGAACTCTGCCAGGCAAATAAGGAGCGAACACAACTACCTGAAGGGAAAGCACAGACCCTCCAACTACCATGTGAAATATTCGAATCGTATGCCATCGATTTTGCAGGACCATTCAATAAATCCGCTGGATTTGACACCATCTTGGTAGCTGTGGACCGATTTTCTGGATATACCTGGCTCCTTCCAATGAAAGTTACCGATTCCTCCAAAGACACCTGGAATAACCTCCAACGATACCTGTTTACCCCCCATGGGTACCCCTTATCTATTGTCAGTGACGCTGATCCCCGTTTTACTGCCAGATTCTGGAAGCAAACCTTAACCTCCCTCGGAATAAACCACATTATGGCTGCCCCTGAACACCATGAGACTAATGGCCAGGCAGAATGAAAAATCCGCGAAGTTAAGACTGGAATTAGGAACATGATCAATGAACGACAAACCAACTGGGAACCAGCCCTTGTTGAGCTCGCTGCATATATCAATGCCGGATTTTCAGATACCTTGGGAATGTCACCATACAAGGCAGTCTTTGGCCGTCAATACCCCCTCCTACCTACAACACTATTCAAGAACTCCTCAGTCCCTGCCTCTGACGACCACCTAAACCGCCACCAAGCAATTCGGAACGATGCCTTCCAAGCTGTTAAAGCTGCCCGATTCCGAAGCACCACTACTGCCCAGAAACGACGACGCAAACATATCCCGATCCCACAAGGAGACATGCTCATGGTACACGGTAACATGTTCATTACCAATGTTGGACGCAGTAAGAAACTGCAACCCCGATGGCGTGGACCCTTCAAAGTCATATCCTTTGACGAGCACACAGAGAACTACACTGTCCAGATGGATAGACGCATGTACCGCCGCAATAATGCAGTCTTTCACGCTTCTGCTGTCAAACGGTTCCACCCAAATGACGACTCCAAGTTCCCCGGAAGAACCCACTCTTGACCCGCACCTATCATCATTGAAAAGAAAGATGAATGGGAAGTTGAAGAAATCCGAGACCACCGCCTTTGGCATGGAAACGATCAGTTCCTAGTCAAGTGGAAAGGATATCCGACGAGTGAAAACAGTTGGGAACCACTAGAGGGACTAGAACACGCTATGGATATGGTGAACGAATGGTGGAAAGACAACATGCCAAACGAATCCCTCCCCCCAACAATCAATTATATCACCATGTGCTGGACACCTGCAATGCCAGAGACTGAGCGATGGCACGCAGAACCCGAAGCTAGAGATGGATTTTGGGCACCACACTTTGAGTCGGAGTTTGAAAGCAGCGATGAAGAGAATCAAGCTATGGAGCAGGCCCTCGACAACCTTATCTAGTCACCAATCACCATCCGAATACCATAACGATGTCAAACTATGTGGAGCTCAATGTGAGGAAGCGACAACAGGTTGTTGGACTGTTGTTGAACCGCGATGCTATCCAACTTGAAGACTACTTCGAAATCCTCTGGATTGACTACTGTCCTGATTGTGATCATGCTTGGATTGACGTACAGCACGAATCTGGTATTCGTGACTACTGTGATTTAGATTTCTTCGAGTCTAAGTGTTTCCTTAGAGTTTCCTCTTACCCCTGGTGTGATACTTATGATGAGGAATTTCTTGCGGAAACTGAAGCCATGAGTTTCTCGGAATCCGCTTTTGATGACTATTAGTTTTCATTTGTTTGTTTAAACAGTTGTTTTGTTTTGGGGAATGTAACCGGTACGGGTACTCGGTTATTGGTTTTGTTTTATGTTTTGTTTTAAGTATCGCTTTGATACTTGGTTTGTTTTAAGTATCGCTTTGATACTTGGTTTGTTTTAAGTATCGTTTGATACTTGGTATTGTTTTATGTTTTATTTTAAGTATCGCTTTGATACTTGGTTTATTTTAAGTATCGTTTGATACTTAGTTTTGTCTTATGTTTTATTTTAAGTATCGCTTTGATACTTGATTTGTTTTAAGTATCGTTTGATACTTGATTTTGTTTTATGTTTTATTTTAAGTATCGCTTTGATACTTGGTTTGTTTTAAGTATCGTTTGATACTTGGTTTTGTTTTATGTTTTGTTTTAAGTATCGCTTTGATACTTAAGGAGTTTTACCAAAGAGTATCAATTGATACCTTTGATTAGTTTTGTTTATGCTAGACATGAACAGATTTGTGTATTTAAAGACCGCCTATTTCTACGATAGAAAAGGCAGATTTCGACAGACAGTATTTCAATATACTTGGTTGAACGGTTACTTCTTTGTTCCCCGGTACACCCTCGAAGCCCCCTTTAGTTCTCAGCTCTCACCTCCTCTCTGGTAGAGCAGGCCACCTGCCAACTATCGTATCTGTTACCGATAACGTGATTAGCACCCTGCGAACACGTTACAACAACCCTCGACTCCATATAGCCGAGGAGGGCCCACCAGCCAAAGCTGGGAGCCACAAAAGAGGCAGCACTACTACCCGAAGGTACCAGCACCAGCACCAGCCATACCATCCAACCCTGCCGAACCGAAGTCCAACCAAGCTGGGAAAAGGTAAGCAGAGCCAGCCAAAGCCAGCATTACAGGTCCAGCAATAGGCATGGACCGAACGACGGGTAAGAGGCATCCCCAACTGATGCGACAAGGGGGAGGGTAACGTCGTGGAACAGGCTATGATGTACTCGACATAA
>NW_003298908.1:493917-512272 GCF_000151645.1 Tuber melanosporum
GGGGGAGGGTGATCGAACAGAAGCAGACAAACAGAAGGTTGGCCCCACTTGCAATGGGTGAAGCCACCAACCACAGACCACAACCGAACTACTCAAACACCGGACAATGCAAGTGTATGGCAGCCAATCGTCCCACACCACACCAGGTAGCAATAAAAAACCACACCAGGGGGTAAGATTTTTCAGGGTCAAAGCCATCCCCACCGTAGCGAGGAGGAGACACCTGGCTGAACCACCATATATGCCGCAAGGACAAAACTTCCAAGGGAATGGTGATAAACAACATCGTAGGATTCCAATCGTAGATACATGTAGTGATGAGGAGGGGGGGGGCCGGCGAGGCCCCCTCTCCAGCGGATTGATGCGGCCGGTACGACGTGTTGATACTTGGGAAGGTCATCAGTCTAACCCAGGGGCGTTTTGTATCGCGAGAACTAAGGACTCCATTAAAACCCAACAAAAGACATGAGCTGGCCCAAAGAACAACACGGGTGATCCCCCCAAACACAATGTTCAATTCTCCTAATCGAACGCGAAACCTGTGAGTAGACGATATACAGGAAGCCATAGATATTTTACTGAAAGGGGCTCGTATGCGACCATGATGAAGTGCTCGAAGTGACAGCATCGTGAGAAACCATCAAGCGACGAAACGGGAAGCAAACAAGTAGTCCACCACACAACACCTAACATATCTCAACACCAAAGACCCCAGGAACTACTGAGTGAACTCAGATATCTCCTGCAGAATCCAAGGCATCAAGGCCCACCATGGGTACGAAAGAAACGCTCAGGGCGAAGCAACGGCAAGGACCAGGAAAAGTACTTAGAACAAAGTGTAAAGAACCTATCCTCCATGGCCGCCTCGGCCTCCTTCTATAGTGTTCTTCCCGCCTATAGTCATGTGACCCAAAGTGGTCACATGTGTGAAATCAAATCATAACAAACTAGTCATGTGACCAAGGTTGTCACATGCTCAAAACCCATGAACTTATAACGAGGTCATGTGCAAAACTCATAAACCCATCATAACGCAATAAACATATCATATGACTCGACTAAGTCATATGCGTGAAATCCATGACCTCATAATGAGGTCATGTACAAAACATAAATCATATGTGCTAGGCCTATCTGCAAGGCACACTCAGAAGGCATACTCGCCAGGCGCACTCCCATGACTCATATTTTAGCCATGTGCGAAAGCATCACAAATCCCACACATAACAAATCATATGACTCGAATGAGTCATATATGTAAAACAATAACATACCTGTGACTCATAACTCTGTGTCATGTGAAAACCTTTTCCTCGCCATGTCATATTCATGACATTATGACTACTAAGAATGAAGTGAAGTAGGTAAAGTAGAATAGAATCGTAAGAACTATATTATATTGTTAAAATCTCTTCTCCATTGCTTGATGATGTCTAAAAGCTTGTAAGGCACTTCAATATTTATATTTCACATCTGAGTATTCACAGACTATATTTATCTATTATACAACTATATACCTCTGTGGTTATAACTTGCAATGTCAGGTATTCTTCAAACATGTGAATACCTGGAGACCCTGAAAACCACCACACTTTCTTCAGTAATTACCATTTTACTAACCTAGGAACTATACTGTTCCCAATAGTAATTATCCAATATTCAAAGTCTTTAGACTTATGGCCTAGTTCTCAAGTCAAACTGAGTTGGCCCCAATTTTCTCTATTGTTGATGAAATACTCAGTTTCATCTGTGCATTGTATCTGCAGTGGTAATGGTAGTTAGAATCTTCCTTGGTTGTCTGACTTTAAATTCCTATAACTCTGAATCCAACTGACAAATATCTTCCAAATGACTTCCTACTAATTTGCCGGAAGCCATTCTACCAGATTGACAGATAACTTCTCGGTCAACAACTCTTGGTTGCTCTGGGTAATAGGACTTCAATCTCTGTTACAGTATTGGGAACTAATCCTGCAACCACTACAGACTCCTCGACTAAGTTGTAACATTCTGTGAAGTCCATTGACTTCTGTAGTAGTGTTACTCAGAGTTTTAGACTCCTCTAATTATCATAGAGTGGGTGCAAATATATTGGTTTCTTGTCAAGAACCTTTAACATTCGATATCATATCTTTGTGCAAAAATGTCCTATTACCTAAGGCCTATACTAAAGATGTTATATCTTTAAAGCCTAGTAGCTCTCTGAGTAGTAGATAGATTTACTCTATTCTACTTCTCAGGCTTAGGCAAAGGTCCCTTCTTATATATCTTGTAAACAGGATCCAGTTGGGCCAATGGCTGTAATATATACGGTATTATTCTTACACTATCAATTCTGTAGTATTATAGTCATAGGACTTGACTGAGATTGATATATATGATAATGTGTGGGCCGCATAAGGGGGCCAGAGGGGGTGTTGGAGACCAGAGATTCCAATTCTGAATAGGGTTACCCTACTTGGGGTGGTTTCTAGGTATCGGATTATGGTATTTCTAACAATATAGTACTCTTCTCACGAACCCTAATCCTGATGACTTATATCATTGAGTCATATGCACACAACCCATGACTCATAATTAAGTCATGTGTAAAACATAAAAAATCATAATATAAACGAGTCATATGACTTGAGTGAGTTATATGCACAAAACCTATGACTTATAATGGAGTCCTGTGCGAAATATAACAAATCATAACATAAACAAGTCATATGAATTGAGCGAGTCATATGTCCAAGACCCATGACTCATAATTGAGTCATGTGTAAATCATAACAAATCATAACATAAGCAGGTCATATGACTCAAGTGAGTCATATGCAGGAAACCTTTGACTCATAATCATGTCATGTGCAAAATCTTGTCATATCTGTAACAGTAATAGATAAGTTGCTGTTATACTATAAGACTTTAAAGTTGAATGTAACTTTTGCAACAATAATGTCTTGCTTATGTAATATTATTGGTTTCTCCCAAGAAGTGAAGTTTAAACATCTATGTTCATAGTTTAATAATTGTTGATATTGTTTTAGCATTTGTTTCTCTTAAACTTATCTGTTTTTCTGGGACATTTTCTAAAATCATGTTTTAAATATAAATATTTTTAAAAGCAACTACAATAATTGAAAAGGCTTAGTCTGTCAAGACTGGAAGAACTAAACAGGCTAGTACAAAGGGTTACTCAATTTCTACTACTATTTTGAATGATGTTGCGCAAACTATTATTAATATCAGAGCATTTGAGGGGCTACAAGAACCCGAAAAGTGAGTAGAGGAAGAGGAAGAAGGTGTTGGAATACAAGGCTCTGGAACACAAGGGTTTGAGAGGAGTAATTTGCCTAAAAGGTGTTATTGTCCACTAGGTTCTACGAACAAAAAATCAAGCAAAACTATGTAGTTTAATCTTAATAGCAAATTTAAAATCATCACTGTAAACCAGAAGGTTTAAGTTTTTTTAAGTGTACAGTATTGTGGTGTGGGTGTAGCGAAGATAAAAGTTGTTGTATGATATCTCTAAACTTTTGTGGGGGGTAACCATCGTTTAACACATTTTTCCCCACATTTCAAAAAAGCCCGATAGTCAGATTTTAACTTATACAGGCTCATTTTATGAAAAAAAAACCGAAACCGGGAAACCATATAGGAACCAGTTTTTTCTTCCAAAATGTTGTTGCGGTTGAGGCCTGTTCGTTGTTGGATTTGGTGATGGTCGATTTCAGACTCCCGGCCCCCGGCGCGGTGTGCCAGAAATCAACTATAGTACCGGTATAATACTAGCAGCTGGTATCAGATCCGAAGGTCTCCAAGAAGTTCTGGAACAGTTATTTTACCCGAAAATCTGAGGTAAACCAGCCAAACAGAACCCTGTCTGTTCTGGCCAATATGTCCCTACCCTTGCAACTCAAACAATTGGGCAGAACGAGCAATTGGCTTGGCCGAGTTAAAGAAGTTACAAATACCAGTTAGGTCAATGAGACCCCGTATCATAAGCTCCTGATCGCTCCACTGGGCCGGTGACATTTTGTGGGCAACAAGAGGAAACCGTTAAAGTGGGGTAACGGAAAATCACTCGCTACTGATCCTAAATTTAGTTGGCAACCGTCCTAATTTCGTGATGGGTACGGAACGGTTGCTGTACCGCGTCGGGTGCGTCTTTTCTTCCACGGGATGTTTTGGTCCTTGAATTCCCAGATTAGAGTCCTACCAGGAATACGGTAACGGATTACCCATTGGTTTTGTGGTGTGCTTGTACCGCACATGTTTTTTCGAGCGTTTTGCATGCCAGGTGGGTGATCGCAGCGCCGCCACTGTAGGATAACACCTCGGGAAAGGACTTTACCTTTCGTCTACTCGGGCAGTACTGTGGAGTAGTGATACTATGGATTTTCGTGCCAGTCACAGGATGCAGGCAAGCTCCTCTGAGTTTAGTCGTGGATGTGTTAGGATACGGCCATACTCCATTAATAGGTTTCCCCGGATGTGCAACATTTCGGTTGGATGGAACGGGTACTGCGCACATATTTTTTATTTCAGGACGGATTAGGATATCTGTCTACGTATACAGGGGAGATTTCTTTTGGCTCTGATCTTTGGTGAGAGCCTGAAATACATACCTTGAGTCACGGTATCGCTTTCTTCGACATTACACAACTATTGACAAAATGGGTTGAAAGACGCGTTTTGTCAGGATGTCCCCTTTTGAGCCTCTTCTATCATACTTAAAAAAGCTTCTTATATCATAAACTCCAACTTTGACCAGGTTCCTACCTATCCATACCCCTACCCGCCTGCCCATAAAATGACACTCACGTTTGTGTGTCCCCCCCCCCCCATGTTTCTGGTATTTCCGAAAGAATATTCCTGAACCGGGAGCTTGTCTGTTTGACCACCGGGAGCCGGTACCGCTTCAGACAAGATAAGGAGTTGCATGTGCTAATCGATACCCACGTGGTTGAGTGATTTAGGGATTGTTGTGTTGGGAAATCCTTTTATCCGGGGAAACCACCATTTGCTGCACCCCAGCATAGCTTACCGGTAGTAACGGTGCTATGCTGGCACAAATGCAGTACCGGTATTTCGTCCTGCTGCCTTCAAAGACCGGGCTCACAAAAGTATGGCTTCGGTCCCTCAATGATGACCTAGTCAATGGAATTTATGACACCAGGTTATTCGACCCTTTCCTCGGGCGGTGATGTTATAGCTCGAGCATGGCGTCCTAAAAAAAAAAATACAGACGAAGGGGTGACGGGGCCGAAGTGTGGTTACTTCAAGGGACCTCTCCCCGCAAATCTTTATCGTCTACTCTTACCTAGTTTGCTTGATTTCGGGTCCGCTTAGACACCACGGTTAGCTGGTTATGATACAGTATTCGATTACCGTAAGAATTCGTTAAACGATCCTTGTGCTAGGCAGTGCAGTGCAAAAAGGAAAAGAAAAATATACCAGACCTTACTAAGAGAGGCAAGTCCGACGCCCTAGCACAAGGATCATTTATTCGAGCTCTCACAGTACCGTAGGAGAGCTATTGCTAGACTAACTTTGAGTCCCAACACACATCCACACAGAAAATAACTCGCCCGAAATTCCTTTTCCATGTGGGAGCTTTTAAACTGCTGCGTCCTCCGTGCTAGTAACGAGTAGATAAGGGCGATGGTACAGGGGAGTAATTTTCTATACAGCCTGCGCAGAAACCTTTGGTGGAAACCTTGGAACATGTTATCATGTTGGACCCTGTCGGAGAAAAACATATCCACCCGAGAAATCTCTTGACCTCAGGCTGATCTCCCACGATGCTAGATGATCGCTGACATATCTTCCGAATCAGGCAGATCCGAAAGTGCTCCACAGCTGGCTTGTAACTAGCCAAAATCACTCCGCTCTCACCCCCCGCGTTCCCCACGAAAGGTTACCGTGAGTACCGTACCACAGTCACTAGGGCCGTGGAAACCGTGTGTGCCCACGGGTTTTGGCGTCTGTCAGATGTTGCTTGTCAAATGAGGTCGTCATTCTACTGTCACCTGTTAAGACTTTCGAGTGATATACTGTGACGCAGGGCTAATGTAATCCTGTTCATTCAAGCCCCCCCCCACCACCCCCCAAACTGGCATCACCTCCCGAAACAGAGATCTGCAAAGCACAAAACGCTGTGTTGAGGAAGATAGAGGAGGTTTTTGAGAGTGATGGTGGGGGGAGGTTAATATCTGGTTTTCAAGGGCTTGTTAACTGGGCTTGGGGAAAGTGTGGCTTAAATACCAAGCAAGCAATTATCAGGGGTAACGTAATAGATAGGGAATTTGAAATGTGTCAATTATGCATAAATCCTCACTGGAGACTGACTGAGTTTTTTTTTTTTAGCTCCGCGCTGAGAAGAAGGATTTTGTGGTGGTATAGTAGTGTATTCCAGCTGGGCAACCCAAGACCTCAGCACAAATTCAAATACCGACAGGCAAAATGGGGGTTTTGTGCTCGTTGCTTTTGTAGTTTTTGAAGGTCGGTTTTTATAACAAATGCCGAGCTCTTGGTTTGCATTACAGCAGTGTTGAGGAACGCTAAGGTCTTTGGTCTCCCAGCTCCCAAGGAGTGGGATTCTTTTTAATTCTCCTGCCCTAGATGACGGATCGTTCAGGAATAACTCGTGATGGAGATTAGGGGAGCTAAGCTTCTGGGCTACTGCCAATTGCATATAGTTCTTGAAAACCTATGACGGCAAATGTTATGCGGGAACCAGGGCTTTTCCTGCTGGACGGGTAGTTTTGGATTTTCCTTTTCCAGAGGTTAAGGACAACGATATTATATCACTAACCATTAGACGGATTATTGAAGCAGACATCCTCAGGAAAGGGAGATTATAAGAATTGTTCACTGAGCAAACAACAATGTCCTGCGCCACAGGTGAATGCGAAGGATACCGGTACCCCGCGGTGAGCTATGACAACGGGCCGAGTGATCGGTGGGAGCACCGAACCAAGGCCGACGACAAAAAAAAGGGAATCTCTCTTTTGGGAAGGTATCCGCGCGGAATCTAAACGGGGGTTTCTGATCGGCACACCCCGGCAAATATATGCAGGTCGGTGTTAGCAAAAAAGCCACCTGGCTCCCTCAAGTAGAAGATGTGGCAGTTACTTCGCTAGATCGTCTTACGGGCGTGCAGTGGTTGGGAATGATTCGGCGTTGGTGGAGTGGGGAAACTCTTAGGTCGCGGAATGCCCGGGATACCGTAGCGCCACCCCTACTCATCACCTAATACGGGTAATCGTGTTAGCGGGTGGTAAGCCATAAGGCAGATTCTACCAATCAGGGCGGGGGAAAAAAAAAACTTGCACCTTGTATCACTTGACTCTTTGGCGGTCGCATCACCACCGGCTTGTAAAAAATCTTCCCTTTTTTCTCCTAAAACGGTTCTTGCACTATCGGCAGCTTTGGCTGCCATGGAGGATATCTGGAATTGAAGCTCGGATGGAAAAAGTCTCCTACCAAAAGGTGGGGGAATGCTAGACTAGATGGCTTGAATGGAGAAATGCGCGCTGAGTTACTTTCCCTACCAGTTATCATATCGAGCGGGCAATATATACAAATTCTAGGTTGTCTGAACGCTATCAACCCCCCTCCAGCATCGTGATTCGCCGAGTGATATCACATGAACCATTACTCAACCGACACTAACAGTTCTTACAAAAAAGCTCAGGTCAATATCATGGGACAACCAACTAGGCAACTTGGGTACTCGTACAACACTCGTAATCCGATAAATAGGGCCACCCACGCCAGCTAAAAAAATGCCCTTCTGTCGACCCTTCCTCTCACTCAGCCGCACGTCGCAATCGTAAACCAGCCTGCACTTATGGGCTCCACTCCACAAAGTGCAAAAACCATTGGGAAAAACCGCACCAAGTCTATAGCACAGGAAGTGGAAGAGAAAAAAGAAAAAAAAGAAGAAAAAAACACCCTAATATTACTTGTCAGTCCCGATTTCCAAGTCGAGGCATCCTTTGAGGACGACCCAATCCTTATTTTTGGAACGAGAATTAGTGGGGGAAGAGGAAGGTTTCGGGCGTAAGGTTGTGTGCGTATGTGTGTGTGCTTCTGCTTCGAATCCCTTCTGGTCCCCATTGTTTCGCTACAAAAAGCAAGCAGATGCCGTATCCTTCACCAAATTTTGGGAAGGGTGAGCGTGGGAACTCTTCCCCCCCCAAAAAAAAAACGGATTTCGAGCCGTTAGAGCCCTCGAGAACTGGAACCAACGGCCAATGGAAAAATTCGCTATGAGGAGGGATGTGTTTTTTTTTTTTCTTACCCGCTCACCTTTCCGGAGATTCTTGCACCAGGAGAATTGGAAAGAGTGAAAACGAGTACGATTCACTGCAGCCTGTTGATCGACTCGATTTGAATAGCTGATGACGGAAGCCTCTCCAAGGCTGCGCCCCAATGATAATGTTAGATAAAGTGACAATACCCTGAGTTTCCTTCCCTTGGGATCCTTCTCTTTTTTCCCCGTATTATTTGAACACGGTGGCACAGTCCTACCATCGCGGGTCTTAATTTTTTAAGAGGGAATGGAAAGGAAGGCAAGGCCTTCTTAACAATTCAAAAAAAAATGAAACAAAAAAGGATGAAACATTCAGCGATGGCCCGAGTGCGGATAGTCCGCTCCCCGCTCCTCTGCTTACCGACAGAGCTGATCCAACTAATTTCCACCTACCTCCCCACAAAGACCATCTTCACCCTCCTCGCAACCTGCCGGTTCCTCTGCCACTCTCTGGCCCCACTAATCCTCGACAAGCTCCTCCACAACACTCCCAAGTCCTGGGACTCGACATTCAGCTGGATACTGCTCAACTACTCTACCAAAGGCCTCCTCCGTGCCCTCCAACCAAAAAACCGCAGCGGGGAATTCAACATAAACTACCAAGATAAAACCGGCGCAACATGCCTCCACGCGGCATGCAAAATGAACGACGCACTGACGCTGTACATTCTCTTGGACCACGGCGCGAAGCCGGATATCTTTGACATCAACGGGGAAACACCTCTGCACTTTGCTGTCCAGTACGGGCGCGAGAACGTGGCGAGGGTGCTGCTGCAGGAGGGTGCGGATCCGAACCTTCGCAGTGTGGCCGGGGAAACTCCCCTTTCGTGGGCTGTCAAGTACGGGTACGCGGGGATCGTTCGGGCCTTGATAGAGTACGGAGCGGACGTGAACCTTCGGGTTGGGAAGGGCGAGACGCCGCTGCACTGGGCCGCTGTACAGGGGTTTGTGGAGGTTGTGGAGATTTTGCTATCGAGCGGAGCCCACGGGGAGATGGTGAATTGGGAGGGGCAAACGGCTTTGTTGGTAGCGGCGGAGGCGGGGCATGGGGATGTTGTGAGAAAGTTTTTGGAAAAGGGCGTCGATGTGGATGGGGTTGTTGGGGATACGACACTGGTTGTCGCTGCGAGGCGGGGCCATCAGGATATTGTTAGGATGCTGTTGGAGGGAGGGGGAAAAGCCGGGAGGAATGGGGTCGGGGAGACGACGCTATTCATGATGGCATTTTATGGGGGGATGGGAGTTCGGTGGGTGTTTGCCAGTCGGGCGAGGAGACTTGTGGGGAGGCTTAAGAGGGCTAGTAAGGGTTCTGTTGTTGCTAGTAGTTCAAGGTTATGAAGCTCTGATGGGAGAAGAAGAAAAAAGGTTATGATATGATTCTTCACTTTCCTTGTAAATATTTTCCTTTATGGAGGAGAATAGGTTTTGGGATGGTCATGGCACAGTTGCATGTTGCATGTCCGAGATTTCATCTTTGGTTCGGGATTCCCTCTTTTTCACCTTTTATCTTTCTCATCTTTATTTCGATGGACTTATGCGTTATTCTAGGATGTGAAAGAGACAACTCTGCACTGCTTCTACTTGATCTATCAATCGACCCTTCTTTTGAACATAACTAATCCAGAAAACCCTCGCATCAAGTAACCAAGTATGATATTATGATTGCTTTATTCCTTAACCAGCCACTGAAAATTCTCGCCAAACATGCATTGCCCGTCTCAGCCCACCACCAGGATAATCCACGACAATCGCTATCCGGTTTTTTCCAGGGGAAAGAATCAGCCGATAGCGAAAGACAAGGAATGGTATCCCAGCGCTCACTTCCGCGCTTCCGGGGGACAGCTCGGATAGCGCAGAGGCAGCCCCCCCCCCCTCACTTATACAGTGTAAATTCACACTCGGTCACTCGACATCATAGTCACCACCCGAGTACTCCCCCGCAAGAAACGCCAAAACTCCAAAGCAAGCGACTTATCCACCGGCGCTCGAGCGCTTCGGTCAAAACCGCGCCGACATTTTCAGAATTCAAATATACCGCACCCCATCCCACCACACGGTATGTACGTTCCCCCGTCAAAACAAGCGACCTTCCAGAACACCTGAAACTTTGGCCAACCGGAATCCCGCCCCCCCAAGAGGTTTATCTTTTACCCTAGCCCACTTTCACCGTTTCCACAACCTTCGCACAAACCCGACAGCAACCCCACACCATCCCAATAGCAACAGCTATGATACCACACCACACCAAAACTCCACGTTGTGTGGCCAAAAATAGAAAACTTTGGCGGGGTAGCCTTACAAGGACAGCGCCGCGGGAGCTTAACCTTGATCAGACCACAAATGTTGTGCGGAGGCTTTTCGTTATCGGTCGGTGGGTTACGGTAGGCTGGTGCAAGTATGATATGATGAAGAGGCTTCTGCGGGCTGTCGTAGTGTATTGTGAATTACGCAAATTGATTCTGGTAGACCAATGTACCCCGAATTGCAATTCAAAATCTTATTACCGGGATGTTAGTATCGTCGTTCTCTCCAAAGGTATAGTATTATAGGTTGGCACGGGAGTCTGAAAGGGGGTTTCTTTGTTTTGCTTTGTTTTGTCTTGCTCGGTCGTCGTTTCGCTGATCCCGTGCGGGGATATGTGGGGGGGGCGGTGCTTTGCGCACGGAAGGCCCGGGAGTCAAAGAGCAGCGGACGCGATAACGATACCAGCGTTGTTTGTTATCACGGGAGTTAAAGGTCCCCCACCGCACGAATGGGGAGGAAATCTGACGATACTAGATATCCTAATCGACTTCTTTTGGTCTTCTTTCTCTGTATGCTTGTAACATTAGCAGCCATTACAATAGTCATCAGGCTTCGAAGGGAACTTTTCTTTCAAGCGGTGAACACAAATATCACCCACTGAGGCGAAGTAGGTATGATAGGTAAAATTTCCCTTCAAGCGATGAACGCGCAAAGGATCGCTTCCCACATTGGAATCTAGATAGAGGCCATATCTCCGTTCAGGCAAGAAAATAGAGCTACCACTTTCCACCACCACCATCGACCGTTTGCCGCCAGGCTTCGACTTTTGTTCGTAAGAATATGATACCGCCGTTCATGTTCATGAAATATCGAGCTTGAGAACTACGTCTTCTCAAGTCAAACGGCGCTTTTAGCTGAGCAAATATTTCGAGGAATTTACCGGCAGGCTGCCGTTTGCTGGAAGCTGGGGCCGTCCAAATCTACAACGATCAGGCTAAACTGCTCGATGCAGCTACGACTCTCCATATAGTTGCTTAGGCTGTTGTCCGACAATTATTCAACTTCTAGGATAGGGAAAGGATTTTCCACTTTGAGCTCGAGTTGTTGTTTTGCCAAGAGCCAGTTTGTATGGGGGGGGGGGCTTAACCTGGCTTGTGCTTCGTGCAGTTGGGAATTATATCATAATACATATCATACCGTGAACAACACACACACACCCGTGCCCATCTCGCACCGTGGGAAACGGCTTCGCCAGAAGTCCTTTTGGTATCATACGGACAGGGTCGATTGCGTATCCCGTAGAGTTGGATGAGGGAGTTCCATGGATCGAGGGTTGTCCTGTAACTTATTATTTATCATACCACCCTCGCAAAACTTGATAAGGATCGTAACTAGGAACTATGGGGAGCTCTCGCTATTCAGACGTCCCGGGTACCATACAGTTACAGCGAAAGGTTCTATGCATCGTTGATTAGCTGCTGGCCCGACCAGAGTAAATAAGTCTAGACCCAGCACCCACACTTTTCACTCCAGCACTTGTGATACTCAATGCTGCTCCCATTCTATGCTGCTGCTGCGTGCACTCACAGGTTGTGCATCGTACTGTTGCACGTACCTAATCTCACCGAAGCGTACGGTAGAATGCGAGTTTTCCCTCAATTGTTAGTGTCCTGTTATGGCTCGTGCCATACGAAACGTGCATCACTGGGCTGTAACATTTAAATCGATTATATCCCATCATTACGATCCCCCCATTACCCCAAAAGAAAGAAAGAAAACCCCACATCATTTTCATCAGCGTTCCTAACAACCTAACCGAGGTTTTTTTGTTTTTTTTGAATCAATATTTTAGGTTGTGGAGCCTTATAATCCATTGAAAAGCTGCAGCCTGGTATGATACTTGTACAGTACAGTACACGCTCTAGATAGCACGAACAATCCTCATCCATCCTTTCCAAAGCCTTCCCAGAAGAAACTCCGCGGGCCAGCAACCGGGGCGAAATGCTCGCTCGACAGTACGCAAAAGGGGAGGTTCTCGCTTGTTTGTTTTTTTTGCGGGGGTGCAGGATACTCAAGTACTTCCACCACCCCCCAGCGTGGAGTCCAACTCCTAACCCTTCCCGTGCGAAACCGCCAGTGCCTTGCCAGTCGAGCTAAAGCTAAAAGAACCTGCACACACAATTCCCCTTGGTTCCCTAAAACTTGGCATTGGATAAGAATTCATATCCTGCCTTTTCAAAACCAAAGTGGAGAACTGAAAACCCTTGCGTGGAGACCGAGGGCCCGCCTATCCACAACTACCATAAGCCTTTTTCGTGAAATCTGTAGTACTTATCGTCCTCCGCAGAAGCGCCACCGAACGCCAAAAAAATGTTCATTGGAAATCACTCGTCAATGGAATCCCAGATCCACCTATGGTGTCATATTGTCATACCATCTGTGGTTCTGGAAAGATAAAATTCTTCAAAAGAGAAGAAAAAATCTATTCTAGAACCCTTTTTTTTGGATCCTGGTTTCTCACGGTGGGGATGCGATACCGTGCACTTGAATAGGAAGACCTACAGTGTTCCTTTTAACCCATTCCCCCCTTCGAGTGTATTATAAGGAGTAATCCACGCTTCGTGATCCTCTTGAATCCGAATCCTTCATTAAGGGCTATCCCCCCCCCCCTCCGCCGTGTCAAAAGAGCTCGGGAATCCCTCACAGTTCAATCCCGACTCTGGTCATATCACGTATGATATTATTCGCTTTCTGGGAACATACAGTAGATGTATAGTGGGTGAAAAGGGTCTACGTATAATTTCAGATGCGCAAAACCCTTCGGGCCCAATGAATGATACCAGAGTTCATCTTCCATTATCCATTGTCCCAAGGCGCCGACTGCTACGAGGGGGGGATCAATGGAGTATAATAAAACTAAAAGACTAATTTCACATTCCACAGAACAGATAGTACATTTGCTATCCCTTCCTCGATTCTGAGAAAGGACCAACTCCTGATGCACAGCGCTACCGCAAACAGAGTCCCCGCAAAGACGCAATAGCCCGGTAAAGCCTCGAAAACATCTTTGCCATACTCATTGTTGGATAGCTCGTTTCATGTCCCCCTGTTATAAGGGGGGAAGAAAAAGGCTGGGGAACGTCCTGGGCTGGCGTGCAGGTGGGACATACTATGGGGAGTGCGGTCCTTTGAAGCACGTCGAGCAATATGGGGGAATATAAATGTGTCTGGTGATTATGCGCCCACTTGAGACCTGCGAGGTCTATTGGGGGAGGAAAGTTCAATGTTGAATGTATGGATGGATGGATAGAAGAAGGTTTGTACAATACAGTATCAGGCGATACAGGGTTATCCATTACACTATACAAATACATATATTGAGCAAAGAAACATACCCGTCCCATCTATCGTTAGACACCTAATTTGCTGTGCTCCCGACCCCGTGGTCAGCAAAAGTGCAAACGAGTGATACTTCATGTCTATAGACTCCTCCCGGGCGCTCCGGTGTCAATGAGTGTTATCGTTATCTGCTTTTTTTCTTTCAATGAAAGCTTTGTTGTATTCCCGTTTACCCAACCCAGGATGATAAAGGAGAAGTATGAAAAAAGGGAAGAAATATAATATTCTGATATAAATGCGTTTGCTTCCGCCGCAAGCCATCGCATAAATCAACTAAAGAAACGCGCCCAGCCGGCCCAAGCCTCCAATCTAAGCGAGAGGAGGCGTGCCGCCTCTCCCGCCGAAAATCGCCATGATGCCGAAAACACTATAGAAAAGCCCCAATGGGTATGCAACGAGGAGCCGCATATCTCTTACTCGGAGGACTGCGATGAACATATTGCTGGCTGAATAGGTACACCACCCGATTGCGGCGGCGCTAAGGATGTAGCCAATGAAGCCGTTCATGTTGTAGCCAATGCCGAGTGCTGATGTGAAGACGAGGGGGAGGAGGCAGTAGCCTAACACTGAAGCGGAGCGGATGTAGTTCAAACTAGTTGTGGGCGGTGACATTAAGTTTAGGATGAGGTGAAGCGAGATGCTGCCCAGGAGGGCGACACCGTAAATGTAGCCAAAGTGGACTTTCCCGGACTGCTCACGCATCGGAAGTAAGCTTCCATCTCATCCAAGCATAATAGGAGGAGGTGGGAGGTATAAGCACCAGCAATAAGAAAGCTCCGAAAAGCAGGTAGAATAATATTGGCCCCGCGACATCACTATCGTCCATCATGTGCTGATCTACGCTAGCCATAGGGTTCAACACCATTAATGTCTTATCACGGTCAGTAAAATACTCCCGAAATCCCCTGTCGAGTAGAGTGGTAAGAACCTTCATCTTGATGTGTCCAAAGTTCACCCCCAGCTCCTCCAGCAGCGGAGGCTCATCATCATACCCGCTTGTCCCAAAGGCCGCCAGCCACCCCTTCGTCAACCCGTGCTCCCGCGAGCCGCTACCGACGGCACCGCCGGGCTGAATACTGCCCATGCCACCGAAGCCATAACCCTGTGGGGATTGCGTCTGGCTTGAATACGACGATGGGTAGAACTGGAGATTGTTAGGAGCACCACCACCGCCATAGTGTGGCTGCTGTTGTGGGGGAGGGGACTGGAAGAAGTTTGCCATGGTTAAGATTTCGGCGGATCAGAATGTATATCCTTGTTGTATGAGGGGAGGGGTACGGGGGGGGCGAGGGTAGGGTGGTCCGCTGTATCGTTGGTGGTAGTTGAGTAGGGGAAGAAAATGAGCGAAGGACCTAAATCAATTATAAAAGACACGACATCTCCGGCGTTGGAATAAGGTGAGGCTCCTCAGATTCGTTAGGTGGCCCCTGTTGTCTTGGCATCCCGCACCGTTTTTTGGTTAAACGTCCCAGCCTTATCCTCTGTACTCGCCTCTTTCCACACGACGACCACAAGCAAATAAGCAAACAAACAAGCATAAAATGAAGGACCCACAAGGTAAAAAAAGCTCACAAAAACTGGGAGTCCAATTGAAATTTGATAAGCTAACGAATTCATAGAAATAGCATGGCAAAACCGTCTGGACTACCACTCACGCTTAAGCGCGGTCCGTATCGCATTTAAAGCTTCTTACGCCCAAGCAATCCCAACACTCAGGCGAGAGCAGTACTACAGAGCAAAGCTACCAAAGCTAACCGAATGGGTCGCAAGAAAATGCTCCCTTGAGCGACCGAGATCAAATGACGAGGGAGACAAAGGTTTAACACCTGAAACTATCGGGGTCAAGGAGCAAGAGCAAGTTGTAGCTCCCGGTCCGGAAGAGCCTGCGCTGGGGTATAGGAAGGAACCAATTGCTCTCTTAAATGGCGGGGAGGGCCCTCTGGCTATTAAAAAGAAGCTACCGTCCACAAAAGAAGTTCCCGGGGCGAAACCTCTAACCGCCCCGGAAGCTCAGAAACTAGCTATCAAGTCCACCGCACCCCCGAAGCGCAACAAACGTCTACGCACAGAGATAGAAAGGTTACTAGATACCAACTGGGGGGGAAACTCCGTTGCCATCATTAGATCTTTGAACCAAAATGGCACCGGCAGCCCGTCGCCAGATTTCCGCTCCCCCAATTCTACCAACGGAGAAACTGATCTTGGTCCCACCGCCAAACGAACTCGTTCTGCACGGAACAGCCTCCGGGGTTCAGGTCAATCACCAAGCTTAACTCAGGGATCCCTTGAAAACCCCCCTATGGAAACCACGAAACCGGTTCCTAGCAAATCCTTACCAGCCTCTCTTCAACCGCCACCGCTCTCCGACAAGCCATACCAACCAAACTCCAACGCAACCTTATCTGAAGCTCAAAATATAGTCTCGACATACCCCACCAAACCCTCCCGCTCCACTAACGCCCAGCAGAAACCGAAAAAACCGCCTCGCACTTCTAAACGGAAGTCTAGGTCTAAACACCCTGCTACCACCTCGAAGAACCCAAAAGCGCAAACATACCTAACAACAGATCACTCTGCCATCCCCTTCGAAATCAAGGTAATCTTCAACCGCTACCCAACTCTATATCGCCTCCCCAGGCGTCAGAAACGTCTGGAGTCTCCAAAGTTGGATATCCATTCCTTGATTTACAGATGCAGAAGGGCTGTTAGGAATCCTCTTGCTGTTGCAGGGGACAAGGGAAAAGGTGAAGGCGAAGGAAAGAGTGAGGTTAGGGGAAATGGGGTAGTCGGTGGAGAGGCGATCGTGTTTCTGAGAAGGAATGCTGTGAGGGGAAGGAGCGTTTGGGGTGGGAAATAGAGTTTGTTCTAGTAATTTCTTTTCTGAGAAAGGGACAGACGTCCAATGGCTTTTTTTTCTTTCTTTTTACTTCTTTCTGGCTTTTACTTTTTTTACTACTTTTATGTGTACTTACTTTTTTTTTCTTGCACCGGTGTTTGGGTCATGGGTCGGGTTGGGCTGGGCTGGGCTTGCCGGCCTGGTGGGATGTCACACATTTCTGTACCGTGCGTACGTTCAACAAAATGTGGTGGGAGTACGGGGGACTGCTACTACCACTTGTGCTATACACTCGTACAACCAATCCGTGATATCTCATTTTCATTGTCATGCCATGCCATGCGGTCACCCTTCTCCTTCCTTCTCGAACTTCTGTCCTCCCTCCCCCCTCCCTCACCGTTATGCCATGAAACGGCGTAGCGTAGCATATTCGGGACTCCATATTACACTCGAACTGGAATTACTTACTTACTTTAGAACCCGGCAGAATCAACTTTCTTCCATAATCACATCACCATAGCACAGGATTGCCCTGCACTTCTTACAGAAACACAAACCCCACAAGTCCACGATAAGGAACATTCCACAAGCCCTCGACCGAATCCCGGCGACACTCACCAAGCACTCCAATCTCGACAGAGATCAACCAATCCCCCGACACTAAGTTCCTTCCCACTCACCACCATTCCAATACACTACCAGTACGGTACTTCCGTACCAACATCACCCCACCTCATCCCATACAATACAATTCCCACACCCCCCCATCTCACATACACACAGGTAGAAATTAATACCTCATCCACTTACATACCCATCTCCCCACCTCGTGCCCCCCCCCCCCCCTTCACGCCCTGAAGGCACGAGGTCATGTGCGTGCGGTGCGTTCTCGGCGCATTGAGCGTGATATTGTACCGTATGGTTACGCTCTGCACAGGGTATTCCATCTTGCATGAAGGGAGGAACGGGGGGAGGGGGAGGGGTATGTGGGTTCCCGATGGGAGGCGGGTAGTGCAAGGATCTGGTATTATATGCTGTGGAGAGTGGTGGGAGGGAGGGCACATTGGTTCGTCATTTCTAGTTCTCTGTTTTTTTAGAGCTATGACAATCATATGAGACAAATCAAAGGGCACAGAAATTGGCATCACTTGAATCGAAAGCAATAGATTGATGAAACCAACCGCAATCATAATTCATGACTAATTGAAACTCTCTAAAATTGCAATACTATCTATCATAGCCTTTTCCCCTCCTACTGCACGGGAACCCCTAGAAACATCTAAGACTAACACAGGCCGGAGAGGTTTACTCCCCACCGGCGAGCAAAACCCTAGAACACCCTGCCTCTCCCTTCCCAACTCCACCACAATAATGGTGGTGGTGGTGGTAATGTCTATCACGCCCCTCCCCTCTCCCTCTCCCCCTCCCCCTCTCCAGCTCCATTACAATACTCCTAGGCATGTCTCTAGATCCTAATCAGTATCCTTTACGTCCTCGGATGCCTTATTTACTCTTACGGGCGCTGCTGTTGGCAACAGACTTCCCTTTTTCTCTTTCTTTTTCTACTTTAT
>NW_003298908.1:512415-538311 GCF_000151645.1 Tuber melanosporum
GAGAAAGAGAAATGAAGGGGGTAGAAGTGGATGGGGGAGAGGAGATGGAGGTGAAGGGGGGGTTGGGGTCAGAGGGGTCAGAGGGGGTGCAGGTGCAGGGGGAGGAGTAGGGGAAGAGGAAGACTTATTTGATACCGAATGCCTGCCCTTTCCACCAACTATCAACGGCCCTAATCTATCCTTTATCTTCCTGTGGTCAATCCTACTATGCCTCTTATCCCCCCCCTCCTGCTCTACTTCCCCTTGCCTCTCCTCACCATCACCCTCACATATCCTCTTCCTAACGGCACTCACAATCTTCTCGGTCTTCTCCTGTTCCCTGAGCACTCTTTTGATGGGCTTACACCCCAAGAGCCCCTTGTTAATCTTCCTGAGGGCCTTGGTCGCCTTCTCCATTTCGCGCAGTACCTTCCGCCTGTCAGGGTCATCGTGCATGAGCGTTCCCAGCACTGGGGCCAGTCTGCTCAGGCTCCCTTGCAGGGTAGACCAGGAGTCTGTGAAGTTCCCTCGCAGCTCCTCGCGCGCGTGGCGGCTGCTGTAATGTGGTTTCCGTAAGTTGCGGAATGCGGATTCCAACGGGGGGGCCATCAGTGGGCCGAGAAGGCCGGCTACACCCAGGACTATTTCTGCTCCGGACATTATTTTTCCTCTTCACTTGGGAAGATGTCTTCGGAGCGTGAGCGTTATTGGGTCGTTTGTTTCCCCCTTTCTTGTAGATGGGAACTCTCCGTAGGTTGGTCCGGAACGAGCCAAAAAAAAAAAAAGTATGAAATAAATATAGCGAGTGAATGGCTGAAAAGTTGCAAAGTCCGGGACTTTATTGATTGACTGGCCGACTCAATGAATTGATGAAAAATCCCCTAATGATATCCCTAAACTCCGTGTAAAGATGTGGGTTTCCCGGGCTATATATTCATTTATCCACCCATATAATGTCCTCTAATAGACTGCCGCCCGTGCCACACAGGCTCTAAGAGAAACCTCCCACGGGTACTAGCCTACCGTATAGTTTCGCCGAGAAACGGGGATATACGATAGGTATATCGTTATCGTTTCGAATGCGAGAATGGGTCTTCTAGAAGGCAACCGCCGGGAAGAATGCTTCCCTCCCAGCACCATATCATACATAAAGACGGAAACCCCTTACCTGGTAGAGCATCGGTACTAGGTAGGCAGGCTGTAGGACAAACTGGTCATTCATTCCTCCCCTGTCGCTTAGTGGCGGGTTTTTTGTTTCTGGCCGCCATATCACTCTATATGAAGCACTGCACTTATGTCATTTCTGCAGAGGGAGAAGTAGTGCCCGCAAATGGGAATGGGCAACACAGCCAGGGCGTAAATAGCAAGCCCTACCCAGAATTTCGTACCTTCCTACTCGAGGATGAAGAGCTTAACCAATGGACTGCGAGAACTGGGCGGGAATATTCCATTCGTTTTAGGAAACCATGGGTTCCTGCTTTGCAGTACCGCATGGAGAGAATTCGAGCCTCCGGTAATTGCAAGGTAGGAAAGCACGTGAAGTATAACGGATAGTAACGTTAAATGCCCATTCTCGCCCTGAATGTTGTCCCTCGAGAACGGGAATCAGAACGTCCCATAGGATAGGGATAAGGAGCACCTGGATCGTATGATATCATGAGAAAGAAAAGTAAATATATGGCAAAAAGCATAAGCACCCTTATTCATTATCGCTAGAAAGAAGAGTGGTCGAAAAAAAAAAAAAAAGTAGTGGAATCGGGTGCACTACAGATCACTCGTCCACATTTCGCCCGGAAAAATAACAGATCAATAGACGTTAAAAGTAATAATGGTAAACGAACAGGGTGTATTTAATACAAGTGAAGAATGTATGAGATGCCCTAATCATGAAAAGCCCTATTGCTCCCATGATCCGACTCGCGCGGAGCGTACCTCGACCTGGAATTATGAGACCTATAATAGTCTCCTCCACCTCCAGCACCTCGATACCTACCGCCACTACTACTGCCTCTTGTTCTGTATCCAGGAACATAGTTTCTGCCTTGATAGCCACCCCTGTAATGTCCAGTACTCACACCACTATGAGCCCCGCGAGGCAGCGGTCGGCTATCCCTTGGAGCTCGGGGACTAGTGGCCTCCTGATCGTATCGACTACGCTTGGCCTCGGATGAACCCTGGGACCCCTCGAACCCTCTCTTAAGTGGTGTAACTGGCTCAGAGTGTGGATGGTCTTTAACACTACCGTCCGCAGGGGGGATACTATTGTGATCCCCCAGCAAGCGGTCATCAACATCTCTGTGACCAAGATCCAATAAAGGGGTCAGATGGCTTGTCCGATTCCGGAGAGAATCGATTGCCGTTCCAACAATCACAGCACCAGCCTCCCCGGGAACCTTAAGCAACTCCGACCACATCTCCAAGAAAGGCTTGATCGATCCTAGCGCATCAAGGGCAGTAATTGCTTTGTTGATGGCCTCACTGAGTCGAGCGGATGCAATATCAAGATATTTCGTTAATTCCTCCTCAGCCCGGGGATAGACGGGAAAGATTTCCGATTTGAGTTGAGGGTACGACCTTACAACCCATTTTAGGGATCCCCGTTCGATATTGGTTGAAGAAAAGAGTGAGCCGAAAAAATTCTCGGGGTGATGTTTGACCAAATAAAGTGCTGTTAGATGGACCTGGGAGTCTGATGTGGTCAAAGCCGAGAGACTTCCAGCAACGGTGCTTATCAAAGCGTCGAATGACCCCGAAGTGGCTTTTGAGATTATCAAACGCGCATTGCCAATTATTAAGTTGTGGATCTATTGGGCGCGCGTTAGAGGAGAAACGAAAAAGACAAAGGCCAATGGAGGGAGGAGGATGACTTCAGTGTTTGTTGTAGGATCATTGAGAAGGTGAGAAATCCTATTAGCTGACCATGTGGTTCCGAATTGCGAGAATAGCTCAAACAGATAAGACAAAGCCTTCTTCCTGGTGGACTGAGAATGTTGTTGATCGCAAGCGGTCTCGCAAATATTTGTGAATGCTTCCTGCCGCTGACCCGTTGGCCAGAAATTATCAAATCGAGTCAGCCCTCTCTGTCCATCGCTCTCTTTTCTTGTGTTCGATTGTATTGATATCATTGATCAATCCAATTTTGACAGCAACCTCTCATATTCGTTGTAGTCAACGCTTTCATCAGCGGATTAAGAATTTCTTATTCACCTCAGAGCTAACGGTCGATAACCTCGAGTTCCTAGCGGAATGATAATCTGCCTGAAGAGTTTCCTCGATGGCGGCATCGCCGCCTGTCGAAAAGCGTGGAATATCGGGCGAATAGCTAACAGTGTCCTCCTCTGACATTCTTCTGTCTCGTTCCCTATCTCTCTCGGTACTTCTTCTTCCTCGATGTTGATTGTGCCGGGGATAGCGTCCACCAGAGTGACGAGGGGGCGAGTAATGTTGAGCAGAACCAGGCATTATAACGCGAACGAGATTTTATCTCGGAAAAGTTAAGGGAACCTCAAAACAGTATTATACTTTTTTTTTGTCTTATTAGCTTTGTCCTCTTTGTCCCGAAGCGAGGCGGTTGAAAATGTAAAGACCAGCAATAAAATAAGGACTATGAGGATTAATTCCTCTTTTTTTTTTTTTTCGTCTTGTTTCCTTCTTTGTGTGTTTGTTCCCGATGATCTGGTGGTGCACGCAACTAACCAAAGGACTGGGGGGAATCAAGTCTGGGAAGGGGGAAAGCAGGGGGAAGCAGAGGGATAAAGCAAGAATGAGGGGTAATGGAAAGCTTACGGCGAATAACCGCCCAATTGCAAACAGCGATAGTAAGAGAAAAAGGAACGATGGATGATGAGTGGGTGGGATGAAAGAGGATGGGAGAGTTGAAGAGAAGAAAGGGTTGAGAGGAAGAATGTTTGACCAATCGCAGCTGTGGGCTGGTAAAGAAGAAAAACCCTGTCGTCATGCGCCCTGCCAAGACAGCGCTGGACAAGACATTTTTTCAAGTCGGCCTGGCAACCGTAGCACAGAGGGCAGAGAGGCCAAGGCGATGCTTCGAGAAACGTGTCTATAGTACCTGTATTCTACATACTAAACTAACCCCTCCTCCAATTCCTCTTGCAGAGGTTGAACAAACACTTTCCCTGACATTCACACTCCCTCAACCCATAATTGGCATTTCCTTCTCTCCCCCACTTGATAGTCACCTCCGTGATGGCTAAGCTCACGCTGTCACTATTAGCAGTCTGCTCCGCTCTTTTGGCGCCCGGCACCACCGCAGCAAACACGGACAATGGCCAATGGATCCTTGCCAATGAGATCTCAAGAGTCTCAAATCAGAGTTTAGTGTGGGGTCCTTACCGACCAAATCTTTACTTTGGGGTTAAACCAAGGATACCGAAGAGTATGATTGCTGGCTTGATGTGGAGCAAGGTCGATGACTTTGCATCGTTTGCTCAGAGTACGTCATTTTCTCGGTGTTTATTGTTCCAAAAACAAAAAAATCCTCCTCCTTTGCTTTATCTGATCACGAGATAGCCGTGCGACATACATGCGAGCAGAGTGACGATATGGCGGGTTACGGATGGGACGAATATGATGTGAGGACCGGAGGGCACCAGGTCATAAAAGATCCCGGAAATTCCATCAATATACACACAGAGTTTATAAAAATCGAGGGAGGAGAAAATGGTGAGATTGGTCCTATCAAGACAGGTGTAGGCTTAATAATAATTCTTCGAACGTTAGGGGGCCATTGGGGTGTTCGTGTCAAGGGGATACCCAGACCTGGAGGTAGGTAATGGGAGACGGACCCGGATCGCTTGGAGTGAAAACTTATTGTCAATGTAGCCCCAGTGGATTTGAAAACCATGGTGATCTTTTATGTTGGCCTCGAGGGACTGGGAAGCCTTAGCTTGCAAAATGAGCCCGATGAAAGAGGATTGGCTGGCGATGTTACGCTCGAAGGTTCGATGCCAGAATTAGGCGAGTTCAAGATAGACATCACCACAGGGCCAGGCACCAATAAACCCCCGCAAGTCGGGCATAAGAAATATTGGAAAGAGAAGCCGTTGGATCGTACTTTGTACCGTTCCCTAAAAGTCCCGGAGGAGGATGTCTGGAAAGCAAAAGGTAAGCATTATATATCAAAAGAAGACAGAAGATGAAACTGATTGTCAACAAAACCAAGATACATTCTTTATGGGCCTACGCGATAACTTTCTTAAAGCCAAGGAGAAATATGGAGAATCGGATCTCCCACCTCCGTGGCAAGTCTTTACTATCCCAAATACCTTTGGTCCAGGGAATTTCCACATGGTTCAAAAAGTTTTCGAGGGTGGGTTTGAGGTAATATATGTGGATTCTAGAAGCAAAAGGTCGTTGCCATGACCATAAGACTAATTCGATCTTAGTTTGACATTCTCTACTCTTCGGCCTCAGCGCCTACATCTATGACCAGTACTACCCCAGCAAGATCTCCCCGAAATGATTAGTACTGACAACCGCCCCAGCCGATATCCTCACTGAAAAAATCCGGACCGTAGGCAAGTCTTTCGCTGATCGCTTCGAAAATATTTTTCCGCGAGAACCTCCTTTCAATGCCCCTCGCTACCGACAATTTGCCCGCAATTTCTTCTCAAATCTACTTGGTGGCATTGGTCATTTCTACGGCACCTCTGTTATTGATCGTACATACGCCCCCGAATATGAAGAAGAAGATGAGGGTTTTTGGGAAGAGGCTAAAGCTGCCCAGGCACGCCCAGACGCTGCAAATTTGGAAGGTCCAACTGAGTTGTTTACGAGCATTCCTTCAAGGCCATTCTTTCCCAGGGGTTTCTTGTGGGACGAGGGATTCCATCTATTGCCAATTAGTGACTGGGACATGGACTTAACCCTTCAAATTGTGAAAAGCTGGGTATCCCTTGTTGACAGGGATGGCTGGCTTCCAAGAGAACAAATTTTAGGAGACGAGGCCCGCAGCAAGGTTCCCCAAGAGTTTCAGACTCAGTATCCTCACTATGCTAACCCCCCAACATTATTTTTTGTCTTGACCAAGTTCATCGATCAGTTTGAGGAGTTTCAATCAAAGAGAGGTGACTCAGGTATGCCCCGCCCTCCCAGTGAATCCCCTCAAGTTCTAACCATCGATCACTAGCCAATGAATATCTTGATAAGGAGTCATTCGACAACCTATTCTCTTCCGGTGACCTTCCTACTGTTCACCTCGAGAACCCTAAAGCGGCTTCAGAATACCTACGGTCAATCTATCCTAACCTTCGGCGCAATTACTTTTGGTACCGCAAGAGTCAGTCTGGTGAGATCCGCGGCTGGGATCGCAACGCATACTCCAAAAAGGAAGGATACCGCTGGCGCGGACGCACTCCCGAACACTGCTTGACATCTGGCCTCGATGATTACCCACGAGCCCGTCCCCCACACACCGGGGAACTCCACGTTGATCTTCTTTCCTGGATCGGGATGATGACAAGCTGTATCAGGCGCATCGCTGCTGCAATTGGCGAGCATGACGATGTAGCAGAGTTTGAGCAATACGAATATTCTATCAAGAAAAACCTTGACGACTTACACTGGAACGAGAAGCACCAAACCTATTGTGATGCTACAATTGACGACTTTGAGGAGAGCGTACATGTTTGTCATAAGGGTTATATTTCCATATTTCCTTTTCTACTCGGGCTTATGGAGAAAGACTCCAAAAAGCTTGGAAAAGTTTTAGATCTTATAGCTGATCCTGAAGAGCTCTGGAGTAATTACGGCCTAAGAAGTTTGAGCAAGAAGGACGAATACTATGGAACAGGCGAGAACTATTGGAGGGGCCCTATCTGGATTAACATTAACTATTTGGCCATCCAGAGATTAATGGTGCGTTTTTCCCACCTATATGCCAGAATCAAGTCTGACCCTTGTTATGTTAGGAATATGGATCCAAGGAGGGCCCTCATCAAAAACAGGCGGCAGAGCTATACAAGGAGCTCCGGGTCAACGTGGTTGAAAACGTTTACAAAAGTTGGAAGGACACCGGTTATGCATGGGAACAGTATGATGCGGAAACCGGTAAGGGTCAGAGAACAGCTCACTTCCTGGGGTGGACATCATTGGTTGTCAAGATCATGAATATGCCAGAGGCGGTGAGTGTCGTAGCTACTCCCCTGAAGGATGAGCTATAGAATTTTGTTTAGATGAGATACGTAGCCATTAGCACAGCGGTTGTAGAAAGCCACATTGCTTTTTAAAAAATTTATGTACTACCCATATGTTGAACGTATACCCCAATGCCAGAGGCTAAACCAATAGGGAGAAAACAAGACAATTGAAGCTTCATAATATTATTACAACCCCGAAAAAAAAGATTTACAACCTAGCTAGCCACACCAAAGGATGCTTTTGAAATTTAGGCACGGAGCACACTCAAACGCCCATTGATAGAAGACTTCAAAAGCCGAGTGAGATAGTATGATGGCATGTCCACAGAAGCCGTCTCCAGCTCTTTTCTAACACTACACAATGCTGCAATTCCTACGCGCACTTCATAGCCGGAGGAGCCCCCAAGGTTGTACGCTTGTCGGAGTTTGTATTTACCATATTTAACAGAATTTCTGTAATTAGAACCTTTATTCATAGATTTATTGATCCGGTTCCTGGTTATCGAAAATGTGGTAGTAAGGTAGTATCACAAAACCGCCACAGTGCAACAAAAGCATCATTCCCTGTTAAGATCATAAAGAGTCCCCCTATGAAGAAACACAGTAGACTATGTAACAGCTAAAACCTGAGTATCGGTCTTTGTGGCTGTAACCGGAAAAAACACATGCAACCTACCAAAATGTTTAATTTTTTTGATTATTAAAGGAGCTAAAGAGCTCGTTAAAGTTCTAGGAATATTTTCTTTTACATGTTTAACTAGGTGGTTAAGTAAAAATAAATTTTTGGTTACAATGAGCTGCTATTACTGCATGGGATAGGAGAAACTACAAATACCTTTGTGGATTGAGTGAGAGATTGATGACCTCGGCTTTCCTCCATAAGAGTGTAGGATGAATCAATACTACTACGAGGTGGTAGAATCCTAATCTAGACCCATCCACCTTGCCGTGAGTTTGAGGGGCGGGGTAGCAGAAAACTATAGAAGAAATAGAAAAAAACAATTCCCCTCCTTTGATTTGAAAAACTAGATGAAATACTGACTCTCTAGTACGAAAGTGACTTAATTTGTCCATAAGGGGCCTTCTGCGACCAAGCCACTCCTTCACCATTTCTTACATTGCAAACATTACTTCCCTGAAAAAATCCAGGTGCCAGTACAGTACCTACAACCAAAAGATGCATGACCTCCTAAACAGCTCCAGGAAATCACAAGCTCCTGCCAGAAGTTGTCGGGGAATTCTCTCGTTGGAAGTACTTCCATAGGGCCAGAACTAGCTGATCCTTGGACTGAAATCGAGCGATTGGAGACACAATTCACTTCCCTCTAGACCCCCCCTCACGTATCATAGCAGTGCGCAATTTGTAAAAATCATCATAATAAGGATCCACGTTAGCAGCAACCATCAGTCAGAACTGGGCTGTCCGCTATAACCAGCGGTATGAACACAAAAATCACCTGCATAGTTAACTACTATATTAACCAATCACCTTGTTGATGTATAACCGACTTGAAAGTCAAGCGATTCCTTGAGCTGGGCCGTGGTAAACGAGAAATATTCTAGCAATTTCTCCACCCAGAATATGGATTTGCGTTACGGTCTTGGGCCGCCCATCTGGAATAAACGACAGCCAACCATTTCCATTACTGGTTTTTCTATTTTTTTTTTTATCTATCTGCAAATAAGCATGAGAGTATTTTAGTCTCAGTAAGCAGTCAACAACATCTTCTCGGATCTAGCTCCTACAGACACACCTCCCCCTGATACCTACCACCCATTGTGGGGCCATCCTCACTCGCATGGGAAGAGCTAATGCTTGTCCTATACTTACCAATTCTCCGCGTATCTAACGAATTCTTTGGACCTCTATATCCTAGTCATGCGAGCACCTTTCCCGTAAGTAGACAAATGCAAGTTTTTTCTAACCGTGATATTCCAATTTTGACAATTGCTCCAAACCCAAGAACAGAGTGCAGACTCCTCATTTGCCAGCGTAGGGCTAGTGCATAGCTTCTGTTAAAGTTAGACCATAAGGTAGCAAGTCAATCAATATTCATTGGTCTATTAGCATTATATCTAAGCTAAATCCCTATGCAAAAGTCTTACTAAAATGATAAATAAATAATCAATCTTCAAGTTAAGTAAGGTAACAATATTACATAGAACCTATATAATTTTTACCATAACGTCAACCATGTTACCCAAAACATCATGCTAACAGCTTAACCCATCGGAAAAGGATAGTACTTGCTTGTTCTAAGATTTTCGAAGGAAAATTATCACCTGACGAGATAGTTGGCCACCCTCAGTCAACAGACTGAAAATTTCTAACCCGGTCCTTCCAACAAAGTACAATAAATAACCCTCTCCATATTATCGCGCTGTCCCTGCTCTCTTGATATGCAAAAAGAACAATAGTACATGAGATGAGCTTCCATAAATACTAGATTGGGCAAGAATTATGGTAGAAACTTACATGCTGATTTCAATTAACAGAGCTAATCAGATGTTGCAAGAGTGTAGTAATGTGTACAGTAGCGGCTGGTTAAGAAGAGTAACTTCTCACTTAGAATAATCAATACTAAACCTAGTGGAAAGTAGTTGCAATTCCAGTAAAAAATGGTTTAGTATATGATAAAACAAAATTCTGGCTGTGTAAGGAGAACCGGAAAGGCAAAGAGTATTTCCTTCACAGCAGAAGGTTGTTTCTAGGGGGAAAAAAAGCCTAAGAAACCTTTAATCCCATTATTGTAAAATTACTGAAATAGTGAATCTGTTACTTCTTACAATATACTCAATCCTGATCTCAAAACCCATTTATAACATCCTCAATAAGTCAATCTTTCGGGAAAGAAAAAATCGAGCAGTCCATACCACATAGGTAGCTGGGGTGATTTTCAATACTGGGGACTTTTGCAGATAGATTTGTGTTCAAGTGCCTTATCTTAGGGATCACGGAGGTGATTCTTCCCAATCTCCTTGAGAATGCCTACAAGACGTTTTTCGTTCCACTGGACCCTTTGAATCGGTATATGTTTTCGCAGCTACAACCTAATTGTCCAGCCGTGTCCGGGTGTAACAAGGTGCCACCAAACTATTCCCCATAAAACACCCTATCTCTGCACCTTGGATTGCTGCATGAGTCTTTGTACTCTTATAATTTTTAAACTCTATAGATGTAAACCAAGAGTTCCATTAGTTAGTACTTTTATTTGATAGATGGCCGGTGGGCCATACCAAAGCAGTATCTGGCCATCTCCCTTGAGCTGGCTCTCACATGAAGTTTGGTGACCTTATTCAAAACACAGTAGATCCTACGTTAGATATACAAAATGCCGATTAATATCTTAGATCATATTATATGTATTGAGCTTGAAGTGAAGACTTGTAGGAACTCGGAAACATCTTTCTCGGCTTCACATTCTTCTAGATACCGAAACCAGCTCAAAACACTATCCAAGCAAGACACTACCCCGTCTAGGAACTAGCAGTCAAGCACCCTAAATCACCATAGTCCCTGATAGCCGTCAATGCTTTCTGAAGAAGGAAGAGAGTCAGACGACGGCAAGATATGGTGGTAGTCATTGAAGGCTAAGGAAATAACCAGGCAAAACATAAGAGATTATATAAATCCCAAGAAAACCCAACCCCGACATGATGAGAAAGATCGAGAGAAAAAATATTTGTGCCAACCGAAGGCGATTTTTCCATGACAAGAGGTAAAAACAACTCGATAATTATAATTTCAATAACACGGTTGAGAACAATCAGAAGAAGAGATAGACTGGCTAGAAAAATTATGTAGAAGAGCTCCCCAGACCTTTGCGTTCACATTCTTCCCTGAGCACCTCTGTTCAGGAAAGACCGGTCAAAATTCAACTTAGAATGAACGAGAACAAAAATAAGAACCACGATAAAGTTTACCCTCGGCTAGGATTTAAATTTAAAACAAAATAAAGACCATAACGAGCCATCTGAGGACCTGAGGAAGTCCTCCCACCGGAACCACGGATGAGTGGACGAGTGATATTAAGTGATTATTGACTCCCAAGGATTTCATTGCATAATTAATCGTAGCCCTATGAAGACTTCTATCCTGTTGTTCGGATACATAGTCCTACTGCAAGAAATTACTGTGCCCAAAACCACAGCACAGCATATACTCGTAGTGATCGCTTTGAGGTGACGCGTGCACCCTCATTCAAGGGGTGATGTTTGTCTCTCCTTCCCCAACCCCCGCCCGCCCCGATTCCAATCATTGTCCAGCAAACCACCATCAACAGTGCTCTCCTCATTTCTACCTCGAATCCCATTAGACCCCATTCCCAGTCCTCCTATACATCCTGCTAATTCATTTCACAGAAATGCCTTAGTGCCTGGCCTGATCATCCGACCCCATTAGGAGAGACCGACTCAGATCCTCGCATGTGGTTCTATTGCCCACGGTACCTTTGCAAATCACAGGACAGTATCAGGAATCGACTTTTAAAGGGCGCTGGAATCTGGAAAAAAAAAACCTGGAAGATTTCCCTCTAACTGTAGTTTTTTCTTTCCTTGTCGCACAGCCGAACGATTTGGGATGATTTTAGGACTCAGAATATAAAACTCTTATTTTCCCGCGAATCTCCTTTTAACTTTTGGAGAGGTCACTTGGATCGCTTTTAAGGAAGCAAAGCAAATTTCTAGTTTTGAGAGCTTGTTTCATGAGCTCAGAAGCTCAGGGGCTGCATACCGGAGCATTGGTATTTTGTCACTGGTTGGACACTACGTTACTCTCGGAGAATATCGGAAAACTCTTGGCAATCTGAGCGAAGCTGAAAAAAAGATTGCTGTCTTAGACATACATCGGGCCATTTTTTAACCTGATCTAGTGAAGATCTCTGGACCGTTTGTTCATTTTCCCGATGAGACGTTGGTTTGGGGGCTCAGAGCCTTCTCTCACATAAGAATTACCGATGGTAGTTTTTTTTCTTCCCCTTACCCGGTCGGTTGAAGACAACATTAAAATTTTATCAAAGTCACCAGGGGTATTTTTTTTTTTTAACTTCGTGCAGATTGTCAAGACCTTTCGAAGCTATCATACAATAATCTGCTCACATACCGAGACCTAGAAAAATCGAAGAGATTGGGTGGAAACAATCAGGTCATACGCAAGAGCTGAGAGACAAGATATTGTATTACCAAAACCGAGAAGTATCGAGTCTGTTTCTCACTTATCTAAGTCTAAACCCATGCGATCTGTTGTCCACCGGATTGCTGTCGCCCGGCATACGAAGTGTACTTTCGCATAACCTCGCATTGTCAGAATCTGATACGTTACAATTCCTCCTCTCGTCTAATTTATTTCTTGCTCACACAAAAGGCTAGAGGAAATTTGGTCACAAATGCTCTCATAACACGCCTTGTTCCTTCCTCGCCTCTCCTCGGAGGCCGAGCTTATCGTCTAAGACAATGCCCCCCTTGATCCTCCCCTCTGCGAGACATAAGCCGGCAATCAGCGCCTCCTGCCAGTTCATCACGCATTGTCACTCGACAGCGAATATCGAGCATTTTTATGCAAACCCTCTCCGCCCAAAGCTCCAATGGTTGCTGAGATACTTCCAACTGTGTGACCTTTGAGCCTATAGCCAAATGAAATTGGCGATTGCTCCAGCCCCAAGGCTAGTTATTCCAACTAGTTCTATTCCCCGTTCCCTACACTTACCCCACCTCGCCATCATAGCCATTCAACGGTGAACTCTCGGTACATACCCCCCTCCTCATTTCCCCTTCTTATTAGCACATCATTCCCTCCCCCCCAAGAATCTTTTGCCCAGTCCAATAACCGCCTTGAGGCCTCTACCCATCAGGAACTTAGGCTGGGAGGCACAATCCAGAGCCCATGCTTCGCCTGAAAGTCTACGGTTGAATAAGCTGGAATACAGCTAAATATTTTCGATGTTGGGCCGGAGCCAGGACTCCACGAGTGATTACTTATGAGAAGTGGCATACCCGATTTGGGCAGAACATATGCTGGAAGGTAAACCTATCAAGGAATCGTAAACCATTTAGTGGGGCAGGATTGCCTTAGGCACATTTCGATATCAGACACTGTGAAACAAGCAAAGAACCCCGGATAACCGCGGAGAACACGGACAGACCTCTGGTTCTCACCAATGTTCTCCCATAATGCGCGCACACACCTTGACAAACGGATGAACTCCAACACTGAAAGGTTCGCAAAAAATAATCATGGCTGCCGCTGATATCAATGAAGAGGTAAAAGGAAATAAAGAATGAAGAATGAAGAAAAAAAAGGTTCGGCAAGAAGGTCTAGATTCCCGTGATATATTCCGGGGGAAAGCGTGACTCCACACAGCAGGCATGAAGGACAGAATCCCAACGACGGAAAAGCAATTCCCCTGTAACCAACCCCAATAATCGGTTTATTTGGGCATGATAAATGAGATGTGCGTATCTGCAGGGTTGGAGGGCGGAAAAAAAAGAAAACAGCTATCGTCCCGGTCAGCATTAAACTCATCCCCCATTAACCGCCCCAACCCCGTTAGTCTCTCGAGTGAGATATGATGATGACTCCTTCCCAACCCTACGGGAGAAAATGCACAGACAAACAGGTACCAGAACGGGAAACTCCCGGAAGGAGTTGAGATTTACTTTTTGATATACATGGACCAATGGAGCGCGGTATCCATCCGAGATATGCCGGTGGTTCCTCTGAGGGTGATAGCCGAACAGGCCCCTGCACTGTAAGAGTACCATCCTCGATGCCATAGAGACGGCAGAGGGTGCAGGGTACAGTACTTGTACTCGTAGCAGGCATGGTGGGTGTGGGAGCATCGCGGGTTGTGGATGATCCAGAAACAGGGATTTGGGCGATGATAGCATTTCGGTGGTAAGTGAACCCAAGTACCGTGTCGGCACACATACGAGTACACATACAATACAGTACAGCACACCCACATATTCGAGCACTTGTGCCATAACATCCCCACATATCTTGTTGCCGGTATGTTACGCCATAATCCGGGCCGAGGGGTGGGATGACGGGTTTATTGTGGAACTATAGAGTGGCGCAGTTCCAATGACACTTGGACCTTGTGTTTCTCCTGCTATGAACCGTATTTCGTGCCCCGCGATATGATAATGCAGGACGGCAACCACGGCATCGACCCCCCCCCCAATAGCTGGCCAAACAGTGGTCACAGCATACCGGTACTCGAGCAGCTTACTGTATGGCACGGCACAGTTCGGTAGGGTCCTAACGGTTGCCATGCCCAGTCTCCTCCAGGCACATGCCATGATATGAAGGTCAAGATGGGAGAAAGACAAGACAAAAAAGCAAGCTATCATTCTGATAGCCCAGTCAAATGGAATACTACCATCTTATATTACAAGTCGCTCCAGAACAATAAAATTACGGGCGAAACATTTGCCGAGCACCGACCGAGCCGAAGTGTCCGTCGGTCCGGGCAGCTCTCCGATGTCTGATACGATACATAGAACGATCCTTCCCCCCCTTTCAGCTTTCATCACGTCAAAGCTCAACAACAATAACAAGGCTGCCACGGTACCCGTATATAGATAGATGGGTAGTGGAAAGTCTAGAACCGATAAACCACTCTAGCATGTTCTCCTGGGTGGATGGTTTTATTTTTATATCAGGTTGATCAGAAAGAAAGGGGAGGTAATTTGGTGAGACTTGTACGATCGTACAATGCGCACCAACTTAGCTCGAGTAAAATGCGTACATAGCCACATTTGGCAGTCCTTCCTTTCTTCCTCACCTTCCCCTTCCCCTCCATCTCCTTCATCCTCCTTGGCACGTTATTTGCTATATAATAGCAAAACGGGAAAACAGGCTAGGGGTGATATAACGCTTACCCTTCCCCCCCCCCGTGATGGTCACGTTAAATTATGATATTATAGACAAAATATATTTGAGCTATGATACTATTTATTATCATTTTCTAATTCACCCCCACCCCCGACACACACACTTTCCCACCCCTTTATTACCGTATCCTATCGAAAAGCTTGATATAGTATTGTATAGATACTTTTTTGCTTTGGGCTGGTGTGTTGGGGGAGGAATATTACTTTCTTCCAAGGCGTTATCAATCTCGCTCTCCCTTCCTAAGGCGGGGGGGGAGTAAATGTACGATACGAGTACTTTTGCCGCAGCGGTTTATTTTTATTATTCCCTCCTTCCTCCAGTTCCACTCGAGTGAGCGAGTGAGCGAGTGCCCAACACCGGTATGCTCTCCTGCGCTATGATGGGTGGAGGTGAACCACTCGCGTTACACGGAAGGACAAGAGGATATCATAACCGTGTGACAATGTACTAGCGCAGTACTGTACGATCGCAGTTTACTCGAGTATACGACCGCACTAGTCAGTGCCGGTACTCCAGAGTACGATAGGTGGCGGAGCAGAGATCTATCCATCTACTTCGTACCGTAATAGTACTAGCATACTACAAGTATTACTCCTTCCCCCGCCAAACGCGCGATTGACTAGCGCAAGCTGACCGACCTAGACCTACTACGCATCGAGTTCTTCTTCTTCCTTCTCCTGCAGCACAGCACAGGAACAGGACAGGGGGGAAGGATATTATCCTCGGCTCCTTCCGACCTTTGATGATGATATACCTACCGGTACTGTACGGTGCAGGTAAGGGTTATCACTATGCAATATCCTTACTTCTTATTCTTCTTCTCCCCCCCCCCACGGAATAATATAATAAGTAACTGGACTACCGTTAGCTAGCTAGCTAGCTAACTATCCAATACAGTAAGTGCTCACAGTGCCCTGATGTTATCATCGTGCTTGAGGCTGGGCTGAAGATAAATAAAGTGCCGGGCGATGGTCGTCGTTGAAACAAAAAAAAAAAAAAAAAAAAAAAACTGCCGAGCTGTGTGTGTCCCCCTCCCACAACTTTTTGAAATCCTCTTTTGAGAAAAAGGGATGGAAAGTGCAGTTACGGTAGGTAAGTAGGTAGGTAGGTAGGGAATGAGGTACAAAGTGATTGACAGTTATACACGTTAATTGGTAATTTGCATTGTATACCGTAGTTAGAATCTTGTTTTTTTTTCCTTTCTTCTTCTTGTATGATAGGATTTGGGAAAGTTACCGGTAATGATAACTACTCGCACAATATGGAGAAGACATGCCCATTTACTCCCTTCCCTTCCCTTCCCTTCAACCTCCCTCTCTTTTCGCCCCCGAGCACACTACCGTACTCGAGTATCATACGTGCATGCGTGACGTTACCTGCGTCCCAAAAAGAAAAGAAGAAAAAGAAAAAAGAAAAAGAAAAAAGTGAGGCTTATTGGCACTTGTACTGTACTCGTACTGGTACAGTACCCTATTGCACAATCGATGCGTGCAGCTAATTAATTTAATTATGATGCTTACTAGTACTCGAGTACTAGACTATGGCGTATGAATCAACTCCTCTTCGCAAAAACTACTTCAAGTACGGTAGTAAACCAAGCCAATTATAGCTTAGCTTATAATACATACCGGTAGCTTAGCTTAGCTGAGCTGAGCTGAGCCGAGATCGGACTCACCCATACCTCATCCATCTACGGTAGTCTTATCATATACTTCTCGCAAGTACCGAGAATTCCTCAAAGATAGAATAATAATAATATACAAGTACGGGTACAAGTAGATAGGATATCACGTGGACTTGCAAAAGGTTTGTTTGTCCTTTTTTGTTTTTCGAAATTACAGTGAGATCCTCCGCTGGACGAAATGGTTACGAGTATCAAATGAGGTATGATACAGTACTTGGCAAGCCACTGAAACTCTAACTCGAGTTATGATAGAATCTGTGATACAAGTGCGGGTTACGAGTAGAGAGCCTCGTCCGTGAAAATCGTATTAAAAATTAAAAAAAAAATTAAAAAATCAACGTCGCACAGAGCGTGATACTGTAATATATCGTCATGATGCCCCAAGTGGGAAGAACAAATATAAGGCGAACTTAAGGGGTAATACAATATTACCGGTACAAGTACAGTACTTGTACAGTAAAGAAGGAAGTGCGGAGTGCACACTTATGATAACGTGGCAAGGCTCTATCAATTCGTTTCACCGGACTTCGCCCTCTCTCCCTCCCTCTCTCTCTTTTCCATTTCCCCCCCCCCCTCCTTCTACGGGTTTTCTTAGGCCGCTGATCCCCTTTCAATTGGGGCGTTGTTTTCCGCTCAACTGGTCTTGCATGGCGGTGGGGGCAATGGGGGTAATTGGTCTTTTTCCGATTTTGTTATGATATTCCTTTTTTTTTTTTTTTTTTTTTTTCGTGGGCAAATTCCCGAGTTTGTGTCCGGTAAACCAGAGTATAGTATCTGATTTTTCGGCCGGGCCCCCCCCCACCTCCCCCGATGAACGTTTGTTTGTTTGCGCGATGGAGTTCTGAAAAAAAAAAAAAGAGAGAGAGAGAGAGAATGGACTCAGTGAGAGCTCTGGACAATTCCCTTTTTTCTTTTTCTTTTTCTTTTTCTTTTTTCTCTTCCATTCCGGGGTTTACGGAGTTTCGCGACTTTTAAAATGTGCGTACTAGAGCACTATGCGGTCTGCTCCGGCATCGCGAGTGGCTGTGGCCACCTCCCGTCTTGGCAGCGGTTGTCACATCCTGCTGTGCGAGTGCAGTGCTTGGCGTTTATAAAGTATTCGGACACCTTGGCGTTAATACTAAGTGTCTCGGTGACCTGTTGTCCGAATATTTTATATCTAGCCGGGTATGTACGTACAAGTAAGTTGGGCGGCAGCCCACTCTTCTCCTCAAACTGCTTGCTTCTGACTGTTTGTCTTGAGGTCAGAGTTTCTATCGCACGCCAAGTCTGTCTCAGGTACAAGCAGACGCCCGTTTTTATGCAGCCACTTCTAGCGAACTCGAGAAATCTCGCGAACCCCGGAACAGACTATGCCTTACCATTCCTGGATCTGAAAGTTTGTGATTCGATTCGATTGGTTTATTGATCGATGAGGGGGGGGGTTCTCCTTTCTTTTTTCTTTTTTTCTTTTTTTCTCTTTTTCTTTTTCTTTTTTCTTTTCGCCCGGGATTAGGATTGGATGCAGGGTTTTTTTTCTTCTTGTTAATCTTCACTTTAACTTTCACCCTTACCTTTCTTCCCTTGCTTACTCACACAGTACGGCCTTGGGTGGTTAGGGATTTTTTTTTTTCTCGAGGTAAAGCGCGGGGAGCGTTGATGCTCCCGACGGGGGGGGTTTTAGTGGGGGTGGGAGTTCCTGGTCCGTGGATTTTTCGGTTACTTATGATTCTTGGGAACAACATGACGTGAGTTTTGTTAAGTGTTTTTTCTGCTAGTACCGGCAGATGGAATGGGCGCGCTGAGTGGTGGGTGGCGTGTTCTTGGGCTTGTTGAATTGATGTTTGGTTTGCAATAGGAAGTGATAGGTGCCCCCCCCCCATGGGCACTAGTTCGTTTGATATCATGTGCGAACATCAACAACCTGGGTAGGTTTTACAAAAAAAACCTTTGAGGCTACAATACCGTACTCGTACTGCACTCGAGTACCAGTTGGCGCTTTGTGTTGGTGTCAAGGGTATAGACTATCACTAATTTGCCATTGCCAACCAGTCGGGCTTGCTAGCTCTATGGCACCATGGATCGGTATGAAAGTAGTAGGAGCAAGCAAGCGAGTGCTAACTTGGTGTGATGAGTGTGGTGATGGTATTTATACAATTGGGATTGGGCTGCTCCAAAGTTGGTCATATGACACAATTGCCGGTAAGGTTCGAGTCCGAGGGGGAAAAATAACCTGACGGTGAATTACGGTACAGCACCCGACAATTTGCGCGATGGCACAATTACGAGTACTCATTTACCCCAACTACTGGTATCATGGTTGGGATTTGGAATAAAGGCTTCTCCTCCCAACTACGATACTGCTGGTGTACTGCGCCTGTTTCGGCAGCTAGCACCTCCTCGCGTGTATGCGAGGGTGGGAGTCCGACAGACTGCCGTCCGATGGGGTGATGTGTGATACCTCGTGCGGCGAGCATTTCACATGGTTGTGATGGTTAAATGGGGATTGGAGCACTTGACACAAAACTTCCAAATGGACGGACCAATTGCAACCCCCCGCAGAAAGTTATCGGAACAGAATGGCAAAGTTGTTTCTCGTTCTCCCCGGGTTCACTTCCTCCTTCCTGTTGAACTCCTTCTGCCGTCCTGACGATTGAACTTTGCCAACATGACGCCAGAGTTGGTATATCAGTTTGGCTGAAAGTTTCCTCCTAGCCAACCGGTACCCTAGATTTCCCATCATTTCCTCCAATCGCTTCTCATCCAGATAACGGGAGTTCGTGACGCACGGAGCAGGCAGAACAAGGAATAGCGATGGAAATAGTTCCGTCAGGCGGCTTTCCCGCCCCTTCCCCTCCTCCCCTTCCAATGATGTGTGCTGCAGGAATTCTGTTGTCCGCCCAAGCATTCCCCCACGCGCTGCTGGAAGAGACACGTAGTTTAGCACGAGAGACAGTGAGATGATGTCGAACCTCTCCCCGTCGGTAGTGGGGATAGGTCGATCCATAAAGTCCTGTGCCTCAATGCTTGGATCCCGTGAATTGAGGTCGATTCGCGTCACGTCGAATAGGCTCGACCTTGAGCACGCGTTGTCAGGGCTTAGAGCCCCCACCTCAAGGAGTCGTAGCTTTTTGTTCGTGACCTTTTTATTTGGCGATGATCGAATGGTTTCCCTTAACCAGTCGATCAATACTTTTGAGGAATCCCCTCCTCGTTGGTTATCTTGACCGCACACCTATTGTAAATGAAACACATAATTCAGTTCAAGCGTTCGTCTCTTTTTTTTTTTTTTTACCCTTCCACGCTCGCCACTTTACTCATCAAGCTCTCAACACCGTACCCCCCCATCGGCAGCTAACAAGTACACACCACGACCATCACATCACATCACACGCATAAGCGAAAAAAAAGGGTTGAACAAGAATTCCAGGGGCAATGATGGTGATGGACGCACGCTTGCCTGCTGATACCTTTCAATCCCACCGTTTGCCTCGATCTCCGCTCGGATAGAGTTTGCAGTTTCGGTATCATTTTTGGACAGAGCCTGCGAGAGCCTCTTTTGCAAAGTGTGATGACTCCGAATGAGAGTCCTTCCGACCTTTGACGATAAAGATGACGTGTTGGAAAAAGGCCTTGAAGCTATGACTGATGGCCCACCACCTCGCAAACCGCGATGTCTGGACAACAAGATCGACCCGGTCTTTTTCGTCTTCTTCCTCACCCGCGTCATTGAAGGAAATTGAAGTGAGCTGTTGGGGTATTTGTTGAAGTTCGATCTGCTGTGGCCGCTGCCGGTTGTTGTTGGAGCCCGCTAGAGCAGTCTCATAACCAACCGGTAAAGGCGTAAGAAAAAAAAATTTTGATGAAAATTAGGCCCGAAAAGGCAAGACGACCATTCCCACCTTGACCCCCGCGCCCGCAACAAAACTGCAGCAGCAACAATCAGGCAACAGTCTACTCGTACTGATTTGCGCACTCGATAGACTATCTCCGAAAGTAATGTAAGGTACAGCAGCCTAGCAAACAGGTGATCGAGCTGACAACCGACACCTAACAGACCTGACACGGACACGGCAAGTGATATTGAAAAGGCTTTCTCCGTTAAGAAACGCTTGAAAACAGATTCGAAGGGCAGGGGGAAAAAAGTGCCGATGTCGGTGATGAAGCACCAAGGGCTCGGTTCTTGGAGAATGACGGGCGATCCCACGCACAGGGTCCAGACCAGCCACCGGGTCCCTGGGTATGCAATGATGCGACATGGTCACCTTACGTTTTTATTTTTATTTTTATTTTCCTATCTCCGCCTCCTTCTCCTACGAGTACTCGAGTACCGGTAGGTGCGGATAGTTAGGAGAAGGGCAGCAGGTATGGGGGGAGTAACCTGAAGGGAGAGGAAAAGAAGGGGAAATAGTGGCGATACCTGCCACGATACAACGTTCAATGATAATTCACCCTGCTGAAGTAGCAGGGGCAACAACGAGAGGCGAATTATATGTCAACTGTTACGCCCTTTGTGCGCCTCTCTCGCTAACTGGAGCTATTGTCACGCCAAACTGGAGGGCAACTATGAAGCACCTAATTACGCCATACAGTTACGGACTACGCATACCGGTATTGTATTGTGCGGTACTGTATCACAGCATGCTTCCCACATAATTCATCTACTTACGGTCATCCGCAGAGCTCTCCTGCGGTGAAATTGACTCAGCTTCACATTTTGCGCCTCTTGAATAATAATAATAATAATAATAATAATAATAATAATAATAATAATAATAATAATAATAATAATAATAATAATAATAATAATAATAATAATAATAATAATAATAATAATAATAATAATAATAATAATAATAATAATAATAATTTCATATCTCGCTTTCCTTTTTTATGCACCTTCCCACGATTCTGGCGTCCGTCGGGCAAGCAAGCTCAGGCACGAGCACAAGCTACAGTACCGACTGTGTGCGCGGATTGCATGGGTGGTGGGGGTGTGTCTGCACGGCAACCGCACTTTTGGAGAGCAAAAAAGAGAGATTCTCAAAGCGCGGTGTTCGTGATCGGTCCAGCAGATTCGAAGTACGCTTCGCACTTCCACTTGTGTCAGTGCATCTCCTGCTCTAATCTGGTTTACTGCATGGAACTCGAATGGAACTTAATATTTTGAGATTCGCCCTACAACGAGCGATATAGGGCTAACAATGATCCGGAGTCAGCCACAATATGATATTTCCGCGCTGAAAGGGAAGGAGAAAAAAAAAAAAAAAAAAGAGAGTAAACATGACAGATGCTACGTTTCCGATGTGAGATACCTGTCTCCTTGCAAGGTTACTGGTATTATCATACCTTGGGGGGAAACAGAAAAGGAATTATCATACGTACCATATTATGGACATATATTCCGGATCCACCGAGGCTCCTGTATCTGTATCGTAGGGGGTTCCCATTCGTGGGAAATTTTTCCATCTTTCTTTTACACTACCAGGTTGCAAACGCTATCCTGATTTGACATGGGAATGGCTTATTCGATGACCCACCTTTGTTTCTGATATTATATTTTAGGAGGATCGGTGCACGAGCACAGTACCGCACAGCAACGAAGGGAGGAGGAAAAGCAAAAAGAATGCAAAACACACAGCGGGGAGAAGCAGGAAAACAAAAGTTGAAGGCTTTGACTGGGCCCCGGAGGAATCGTATCACATCCCAATTACGATATTTCGATTGCAAAAAAATAAAACCGCGCAGGGAAGTTACGACACGATACGGTATGATATGGCAGGGGAACATGATTACGAAGCGGTTACTGCCATTCCGGGCACTCCATCGCACTTATACGGAGTGTGATGCCGGTACAGTACGGTAGGGAATGGATTAGAGTATTGTGGTGGGGTGGGCCGTGGTAGGAAATCGAATCGGTCCCCCGCAATCACAATCCACCCACGAATCGTGCCATAGCTACAGGAACAGCCGGAGCGCCGGAGAAACCGGTCTTAAGCCTCGATCGTTTTTCTCTAGCCAGGTTTTGCTCGTTTTTTTTCTCAATGGACCGGCCCGGACGGTAAACAGTTGATCTTCCGATTATGCTAGTGACCTGCCTCATTTTTTGTTTTTACCTATCTACATGTACTCGTATACAAAAAAGGATTACATGTACCATATATATATACACCGATATATCGTAGCCGACAAAGAGCCGGTTCTTTACGAGCGAACCGAAAATAATCAAGAGGGGCCCCAACGATTGAATTATATGCAATGGCTCTCGCCACAACATACAGTAACGTGGTAACAAATTGGGACTTAAAAAATTTACTCGAGTAAAGGTAAGCGAAAATGGTAATCTCCCGAACTCAAAACCCGCCCCCATTGCGACAGGGTACGGTGCTAACGCTGAGCTGAATACCGGTAACCCAAAAAAGTGACTTTGACATCGAGATTTGAGAAACATGTTCTTGAGTAATTGGGGCACCGCGAACCAACCTATAATCTCGGACTTTTGACAAATCCATCGGTTTCGTTGATATCAATCAGGTTTACCAGCGTTCTGGGGGCGTGCGGGTACTGTGCCGGGGGTTAAGAGTAAACGAGGCGGGCCTGCTCTGGCTGAGGAATGAAGCCAAAATTGGCCCTCCATATGGTTACACGCTCCTAATTTTGGCCAGCAAAACTCGAGTTCGCCTCCCCTATGCTCACCTTAACTACGAGTACAGTACTCGAGTAGGATAACCGTGCGGCATGCGAATAGGTAAGCATCGGGCCCTCCTCCCCCCCTTCTTTCTTGGAGACCATTGGGAACTTGCCCCGGCTAACAATTGAAACTGAAGTTTTTTCTTGGCCAAATATCATCACGTTTTATACCTGTACAGTATGTGCAGTGCAAGAGCACGAAGGCTGTCGTATTGTATACTTCTGCGTCACGGCATTTGTACCGGTCGGTAGAGTATGTCCTGCCCAGCACCAGATTCGATCCCAATCCAACGAATAAGCCGCAACCCACCCGCCAGCAAGCCAGTTAACCGTCATGCCATTGGCTCGCAGGACCTTGCCTTACCGTGCTTACTTACTCGAGTGCCTTACTCCAGTGCTCTCAAAATATTGGGGATATTGAAAATAAAAATAAAAATAGGTCCAACGGGTACCGCCTTGCTCTCCAATATGAGTGCTTCACCTCCTGCGCACAGCACAGCACTCGAATACGGTAGTGTACTGTACTTGGGGTTCGAGTACTGTAAGCGTGTCCAACCTCTCATTGGCTGGATGGAACCGTCGACCGCCAGGAGAGCAGAATTTTCCCCCAGCCACTGAAGCAATGGTTCGACAGACTTTTGCTCAGACCCAGGCACAGTACCATCCTCACCCATCCGGATTGACGCGGAGTCCGGAATGTAGAGCTCGATAAATGATGTATATACTTGGTGTCCTAATTACTCTCCCACGCACGGCATGGCAAGGCATGGCAAGGCGATAGCTCCGCTGGTTCAAATGAGGTCGAAAGAGGAAACAAAAAGGAAGAGAAAAAAAAAGGAAGGTGGAATTGTCCAATGGACTATTGCCGTCTAGCTAGTAATGATTGATTGATTGATTGACAATGTGTTTTATATCACGATTGCGGGGGGGGGGATAGCCACTGTAGCCAGTGCGGAGCTAATACGTCAAACTAAAGCAAGACATAACGTTGAGACAAATTTGACCAGGGCGATACTTGATACCGGACGGTACCGGGGCAAAGTAGAGCAAGTCAAAGTAAAAAAGTACGAAATTAGCACGTGGAAGGGGGATTTCCCTCTCCCGTTCCCCGACTTTTTTTTTTTTTTTCTTCCTTTTTTTTCTTTCCATTGCTTTTTGTCCTCTACGCTTCGTCAATTAATTGGTCCCTTGAGCTTCCAACTTTTTCTGAGGAAATGGGATGGGATGGAAGGGAATGGAGCGGACGTGGTCTCCCGTGTTCGCGGTATCTACCATCTACCCGTTCATTCGTCGCTCACCTGTGCTTTGTGCAAAAAAAAATTTTGTCGAACCGGCCTTAAATGAAGGGAGTTATGATAACGTAGCGGTATTATAGGATTCTGTGGTAAGTACAGTACAGTACAGCATTGGACAGTAATCAACCCAATCCAGCCGAGCGGGACAAAAAACTTTTTCTTCTTCCTTTTCTTCTTCTTCCTCCCTCTTTCCTCTCGGTATATACGGCACCTGCGGTACTGTCCATGATACCAGACCTGAGACGGCAGAAATGCAAGCGAGCAAGAAGAAACGGATCTATATCTCCTGCACGTCCCATTCCCGTGGGGTTTTCCAGGCACGGATTGTTTAGCCCGACCCTTTTTATTTTTATTTTTATTTTTTATACCTTCATTTCTTTTACCTTCTGTTGTCCCATTGGTCGTTATTTACCTTGGGTTTCGTTATTGGGCGGTTAGTGAGTGATTGGCGGTACAGTACTTGTACTGAATCCGTGGTTATGATAAAAAAAACGTAGTTTACTCGATTACACGGCGGGTTTGTTGTCGTAGGGGGTATGATGATGCATTGATAAGTTTGATGAGCAACTGACATGGTACTGTGCAAGTACTCGTACAGTACCGCCCAGGAACGTGTTTACAGTACCGGTAGGTGAGGAAAAAAGAAAAGAAAGGGCCAGGGTCATCTTATCAGGGAGAAATGGAAGAGGTGGATTGTTTTAAGCCTCTTCGGCAAAGTACACAGCTCTGGTTATGGTGTAGCGTATGTACAAGACCGGACAAAGCAGAGTGAACCGCATCCCCGGGTTTTCTGCGCCGACTCGAGTAATAATTTGCGTTTTGGGGAGAGGGGTTGTTGGGTAATTAGACTAAGGAAAGAGTGGGCGAGAGCTTGTGTGCGGGAATTTGGGGGCGGGGGATGGTGGGCATTGATCGATCGATTGATTGATTGATATATGTGCTGTCTACTGTGATATCATAACTTACCAACTGTGAAATTGGCCAATGGTGTGTGTATAACATGTAGTTGTGGAGGAGGGGAGCTCCCTACCTGTATTATATACGAGTAGATTGGACGGTCGACGGTCCAACTACTGCTACCATTATAATATATATACTTTGTGACAGTACAGTACATAGCATCACTCGCCCTTGAAACGAGTGATGGGGACTAACCGAGCAAGGGGGGGAAATTATGCATTAGATACACGTCAACTGACTTGGCCAACCTATAGGTGG
>NW_003298908.1:538349-541727 GCF_000151645.1 Tuber melanosporum
CTCGTAACATCATTGATGATTATTTAGAGCGTAAGTAGGGCTACCACTCTACGGTATCTATCTATCATACAAGCATTGTTCTGTACTGTACGGTTATCTGGTCCGGTGAGGCACTTGTCCGAACAGGAGATCTGCGCACCAATATATCTTATGCAGAGTGTCAAACCACGGGACGAAGTATTATAGATTCCATTTGCGAATACTCGTACAGTTCATGTCGGATGAATGGCATGGTACGATATCATAATATCACGAAACCGTTCGTCTTTTTTTTTTTTTTTTAAAAAAAAAAACCCTCCCCATCCTGGAGGTAGAGAGCAAAATAAGAGCCATGTTATGAAACCTTCACATACACACACCCCACACCTCTCTCCCTCCCCTTGATTCTGTAAACTGGTGCTCGTATGTATACTTTTGTTAACCTCGCTGAGCTTTTTTGCTGTGTTGGTCAGGTATGTTATATAGACAGGTATAGATAAGGCAGATACGAGTACTTGTACAGTACCGCACTCGTAGAGTAAGGACAGTCCACCGATATCTTCAAGACAAAGCTTTGTCTGTCGTTCTGGCTTACTTGTACTGTACTGTACTAGTACTTTCGAGCGATATGATGCAAGTATGATAGATAACTCGTAGCAACCGGCAACGGTACTTGTACTGTACTGTACTAATACTGTACAGTACAGTACTTGACAAAAACTGCCGGGAAAGAAAAGAAAGAAAAGAAAGAAACCCGCGTGGGGATTTTCCAAGACAGTTTACCAAGCCGTGTGGGGAAAGAGCACTTGCATTTTTACCAAGTACTGTACAGTACATAGGAAAATGATAGGTTTTTTTTTTGGGGGGGGGAGGGATGGTGGCAAAAGAAAGAAAGAAAGAAAAGGCAGAAGCCGAAAAAAGATCTAAGTAAAGTTTGCCATGGATTGGGTTGCGGTAAATATATTGGATAATTTTGAGAAGAAAAAAGAGGGGGAGCACATGATTGATTTGTTTTATTGATTGATTTAATTTAATTTATATGCAGGGCCCTTGACCTTTAACTTACCATGACGATAATAGCATCGTGGAATTATGAAGCGGTTTCCGGAGATCGGGCCTCGGTGGGGGGGAAACATTTCTTGGGCTTCCCCCCCCCCCTCCCTTTCCCCCGCCGGCCCCTTTCTTTCTTCAGGGTAGACTATCATGGAGGGAGAAGAAGAGGATTAACATTTTGTTCCAACTTTGGTGTGATCATGAACCCAACGACCGGACTGGGAAAAAAAAAATCTTGGATGGTCAATATTGACTGGGTGGGAAATATCATCCGGAGGAATGAGTTCGCTTTCTCCGAGTCCAAAGTATGATAATATCATACTTACTGTAATGATGGAGAGGGGAAGGGGAAGACCGAGGCAGTGTATAATAGTACGGGAACTGTACCACTCTGCAGCGAATTTTTAAAAACTGTTTGCTGATACGGGTTACTGGTGGTACAGTACAGTACCAGTATCGTAGAATTTTTTGACTTTGTCGTCCTGTAGTACGAGTACTACGAATCAACTGACTGGCTGGATGATTGTGGCACCGGTTATGATATAAACTATTTAGACCAAAAAATCCCTTCCCCTCCTCCCATGGAAAGAAGAGCGTTTTGGTGGAAGGGAAAGAAAAAGAAAGAAAGAAAGAAAAAAAAGAGCCCCACGTGGGAATTGGAAATAAGAAAGAGAGAGAGAAATGCGTGCATCGTCTCTGTATATAATATCTGCGATCGAAACTAAAACCTGCAAAAGGGTAGAAGAATGAGGAGAAAAAAACAATCATCGGGTGAAAAAAGCAATTACAGTATCATACTCATCGCGAAAGTGAAGAGAGGGTAAAAAAAAAAAAAAAAAAAAACTCCTGAATTTGAGCTTCCTATCATACTTGCTAATTCCTCGACCTGACATGGCATACCTACCTACCTACCACCCGGGATATGATAATGTATTCCTAAACTCATCTAGCCATCATATCTAAAAAAAAATTATCTACCTGCCTATCCGACATACCACCGTGGACCTACCTACCTACCTATCCGCTTTGCTAAACAACTTACTTACATATTATTGCTATTGTTATTGTGCGGTATCCACCGCACTGGAGTTTTTGGAAACTCTTCCGATCGTACAGGATCTTGATGATTACTGTGGGCCTACCGTATTGCGCGACGAGTTTGAAAGGGTATGCCTGGTAGACTAAGGGGAACCAGGACAGAAGAGAAACGGGTTTTCATGTTGACGTGAGTGAACGATTAGAAAGGTCAGACGCCACCGAGATCCTCTCTGCCCAGCCGTTCAAAGTCCAATTGAGCAGAGGCTGTACGAGTGTCTAGTCTATATGTGTGTGCGAGTGGGGGGAGTGGATGAGGGAAGGGGATGATGAACTGGGTGGATGTGTGGATGACTGATTGATGATTGATGGATGGATGGATGGATGGATAAATGCTATGGCTGATGGTACTGTACTCGTACGGACGGAAGGTGAGGGGGAAGGGAGGCAGGAGCACTCGTAGTTGCGGTCCTGGTGGTGGGTGTCCGTTGTGCTATCGGAGGTAGTGCAAGATTGATGTAGAGGTCCGTAAATTGTAATACCGGCACCGGTACTCTTCCTTGCGAATGCGGAAAGGCTAGGAAATGAGGTAATGGGTGAGAGGGGTCACGGTCACGCTTTTATCCAATATGCTATTTATTCTCTCTCACCTTTATTATTTTAATTGTTTTTGCCGTTATCATTATTGTTTATTGCGTCTCAAGGTTTGGGGTCGTAAAAAGTGCAGTACTCGAATGTGTTACTCTAATTGTACCGGTAACTCTACTTGTACAGGCAGGTTGTATTGAAAATGTTATTTTTATTCCATTCCCTATGGGGATTCAAGTGTTATTATTATCACGCTGGGATTTTCCTCTGTTTAGTTAACTCGGTTAGATTGAGCTTAGGGATTGGCGGAGGGCATTAACGGTTTCATACAGTACCATTACAGTCGAGCCCTGCTGCACCTGGTTCAGCGCTCTCGCGTCACGATGCCTAACCCTAAGCTCTACTAGCCCTGCAGATGCAAATACCGAACCCTTGGGATGCCTCGAGTGGGGAATTCATTTCCTCTTTTCTTTTTTGTCAACCTCTCATTGTATTATGCTCGAGTGCTCCAGTACTCGTACAGCACCGGTAGGCATCATCTCCAGTTCCTGTGCACCACCATACTCGAGTACACCACAGTCCGCACTGGTACTCGTACTGTACTGTACTCCACTCCGCCCCCGAGTTCCTCTTGTGTGCACTGTGCTCTCACAACCGTCCCCCAAGAGGCTTGTCGTCACCTCCCCAACCTTTTCCCTCCTTTCGTCCCTCCCACCCCCCCCC
>NW_003298908.1:541765-550868 GCF_000151645.1 Tuber melanosporum
TAGTGACAAACGAAGGGAATTGTCAACTCCTACCACAAAATCTCATGACTTATTGGGATTATTCACTTATACCCTTATATTCTTTGTTTGTGGGAGGACAAGGGCGGGGGCGAGGGGGTAAGGGGGGGATGCAGTGAGCGCTGGTGCTGCTGAACCCTCAGCACGCAAAGTGTGCACTGAAGACAGCGCACTCACCTTCACTCACTCACTCCTCCTCCTGCCTGCCTGCCTGCCTCTCGTACTATCACCGTTCCTACTACATACGTGCGCTCCTGTCTCTGATCCCTTGTCCACCCAACCCTACCGTTCCTCCCCCCCAGTTCACACAATCGGGAAAACATGGATACAATTATCTGTCACCGCACTTTCCGCCAGCCTTTCGCTACGGATACACCATCCATCTACCGTGCTTTCGTCCCTCGCCTCCCCTCTCCCTAGCTCACCTCCTCCCTCCCTTATCCACTCCCTCCCTCCCTCATTCACTTTCTCCTCCCTCTCACCTACCTCATCTCTATCCCCTCCCCTTCCCTCTCTACCTTCCTCCGTCCTTCCGTGTCTTTGCCCGCTATGGGAAGAATATATATAACGTGGGGACGCCCCGCTGGTTCCTCCCGCCATGTTCGAGTTCGACGTCGACACTATATCTCCTCAACGCCATACTCTACCTAGGGTCCCTCGGTCCGGCCTGTGGACTATCCTCGCCTCCTTCCCCAATCTTTATATGCAAATCTGAAGGGAACAATGATTGCATCCGCTCCCCAGATGCCTCAGTCTTCGCCCTTCACCTCCTCCGTTGAGGCTCCATTGGCTTCCCTCGTAACCAGTCTACACCTCTCCAGCCGTCTGGAGTTTGTCCGGCAGTACGAGGGCGCAGTGATTGTTCCAAAGGACCCGGTAGCTCGATTTCATAGCCTCTCGTGCCTGGCAGCTTGTGTTCTGCTCTCAGCCCTGGCAGTATCGTGTCTTCTGGTTGCTCTTCAGGATTATCGGCGTCACGCCATTATGTATGTCTCACTTTTTTCTTTTTAGGGCTATTGCTTTCCCTAAAGCCTTGTCTCCCTTCGCACATTGGCTGATGAGAGGGGACAATTCCGTGTGCGAAATTATAGGCCTCCCGGACCATCCCCTGTTCCTTTCGTGGGAAATAAGTGGGATTTGCCCTTGCAGAAGCCGTGGTACAAGTTCAAGCAGTGGACTGATATGTATGGCTCGTTGGTAACAGTATGGACTGGGCGCCGCCCCACAATTGTAATTGGAGACCCGAAGGTGGCTTGCGACCTTCTAGATCGCCGCTCAGTAATTTACTCGTCCCGTCCTCGATTCGTGGTCATGGGTAAGCCTGCATCATTCCTTTTCCCCCTCTCTGACACACACCCCACCTTTACGGGCTTTTCTCGGGTGTAACAAATAGCTAATTGCGTCACGGGGGCTCCCGACTCTCTCGCTCTTAGGCGAACTCTTTACAAACAATGATTCTCTACTCACAATGCCTCACGGAGACAAATGGCGAAAAACTCGGAAAAACTTTCATATGGGGCTTCATAGGCGCGCTTGTGAAAGCTACAAACCGATACAGGAAGCTGAGTCCCAGAGGCTTACTCGCGATCTTTTGGTCACCCCCGAGGTGTTCGGTAAACATCTGGAGAGATATGCTTCTTCCGTTATGATTTGTGTTGCATATGGACGCAGAGTAGACAGCTTGGAGGACCCAATTGTCAAGAAGATTTATGACCGGATGGCGTACATGTCGACTCTCAATGTGTAAGTTGTTGATTGTTTCCCCCTCTTCGCCTTGTCTTGTGTTGCACGCATTTTTCAGCCCCCACTAGGCGTTGAAGCCGAGGAAAAATGGCTGACAAGTTTCATGTCAGACCTGGAGCATTTTGGGCGGAATCGTTCCCTATCCTCAAGCTTATCCCCGACTGTTTGGCCCCATGGAAGCGAGAAGTTAAGCGTCGCGCAAAGGATTCGACCGAGATGCTTTCCAGACTCGCACTCGATGTTAGAGACCGAATGAAGAAAGGGGATGCTCCAGCATCTTTTACGAAGACATTATGGGAGAGAAGAGAAGGAAACCCGGAAGCTCTTTCCGAGCGAGAGATAGCATACGCGACCGGTTCATTGTTTGGTGCGGGAAGTGATACCTCATCTGCAACGCTTATGAGTTTCTTCCTGGCCATGACTTGTTTCCCCAGGGTTGCTGCGGAGGCACAGGAAGAATTGGATCGGGTGGTCGGCAGGGATCGATCTCCTACTTGGTCTGACGAGCCAAATCTCCCGTACTGTCGTGCGGTTATAAAGGAGACCCTAAGATGGAGGCCAGTTGCTGTTATGGGAGGTACACCCCATGCAAGCATCAAAGACGACCAGTACAACGGTCACTTCATCCCGAAGGGCGCAACGATACTGGGTAACCTGTGGGCAATTCATCACAACGAAAAGTACTTCAAGGATTCCCACGACTTTATCCCGGAGAGATACCTTGGCTCTGGAAAAATTGACAGGATGGAACCATATCCGCACCGTGATGGACATTCCGCTTTTGGATGGGTAAGTTTTCCGTTTCATCCTTGCACCACCCCTCCTCGATTCTTCCTCCTGTTCTCCCCCTCCCTCTGCTCACTTCCTTCTCCGCTCCCACTTTTCGTGGGTTCTCCGTTTCTTCGGAACTTTGTCAGCTGACAGATTTTGGTTACCAGGGACGCCGTATCTGCCCAGGCAAACAGCTTGCTGAGAATTCCTTGTTCATCACCATCACTCGGGTTCTCTGGGCCTTCAATATCTCCAAGGCGACCGATAAGCACGGCCAAGAGATAACCCCGAACATCTTTGCATATACAGACGGCTTCAATTCGAAACCGCAGCCATTTCAATGCCGAATTCGGTCTCGCACGCCCGGCATCCAGCAAATCATTGAGCGTGAGGCAAGACTCGGGGAACAGTTTTTGGATAAGTACGAGTGCAATTGAGTTACAAGGGGGGGTGAATGTGGGCGATTCCTTTTTTTTTTTTTTTTTTTTTTTTTTTTTTTTTTTTTTTTTGTTATTCTGGCGCAGTCGGTTAAAGGGCAACGGAGCACGTTCGGATTTTCAACTACAATCCCCACCTAATTATGTTTCTCCTTTTTGGTATGGCATTTAAAGGAATCGGCGTAATATCTTTTTTTTACTTTTCTCTCTTCCTCTCGATTTAATTTGCTTTTTATGCCCGCCGCGTCGCAGTCGTTTCACACATTGAACCTGTTTGATTCGGAATATTTTTCCTTGTGACTGTACCCTTGTATTTTGTTTTTCCTGGGATCGTCACTACGATACCTTGTCGAATGAAGGGAGGAGAAGCTACTGGAGAGTGCGAGGGGAAGAGGGACGTGATCGGTAAAGGAACTTTTAGGGATTTTTATTTTTATTTTTATTTTTATTTTTTTTGTTTTTGTTTTTTTCGTCTGATGTAAGTAATACATAAGGAAGGGTAGTGGGGATGAAGAAGTGGAGCTGCAACTCTGCACAAATAGAAAGGACAATATATCATATCATACCTTGGCAGATTACCGCAAGGAGTCTTGTGCTCGCTACCTCCGGTGGGCCTTAAAAATGTGGGGATCGAGAGACAAGAGCTCCTGAGAAGGATTGGTGCTTTGCTGGGCCAGTATGGTATCTTGAGCCCTCTACGAGTACGAGTTATAGTATGGTATAGTATGGTACTGTACAAGTGGGTGTGCAGTGGACTACGAGTATGATAGTTGTAGATGCGTTGGATCTCATTAACCTGTATTCGCAATTCTGTTAACCTGGGAAAGCTAAACCTATGGCAGACTAAGCCGGCGATTTCGGTTGACAACCTACTCGAGTAATTGCGAATTCCCAGGGTTCTTGACAGCATTTGCACTCGAGCACTGCACTCGAGCACCTGTGTGAAACCGGCATCACCACAATTGAAGGAGACACCTACAGTATCATGGTCTACTCTACATAATCCCTACCAGTCAACCAGCCAATCAATCAATCAATCAACAAATCAACCAATAACAGTACTCAGTAGGGTACGGTACAGTCACGGTTACTTGTATCCACTCATCTATGACACTCGATAGTATTTTCCGAAAGCGGTAGGTGAAAGATGAATGACAGCACCAAGCTGACAAGCAAGAGTTCATCCGATCTTTCGAGAAGAAAAAGAAAGAAAAAAAACTTTCAGCCCTCATTTATTACATTCTCCTTTAAATTATTCCCCTTTCCTTTTCGTGTGATAATGATTTCCCCCGAGGATGTTTGAAATGTCGCGATGAGTTAGCGTAGTATCATACCTTTGCATAGCATGGGCCCCACTCTCCGGCCAGCCGGCCAGCCAGCAAGATATTAGATTAGCAAGACCCGGTGACGATCACACGTATTCAAAACGGCACGCCGAATTCGCGGTATGTGGGTTTATCTTCGCCAAGGAAGTGGGTACTGTACCGTTATGATAGACTGTAGTACTCTTATCTCATTTTCTGACTTACTGTGCAGTACCGGTAGAGAGAGTCGGGATTGATGATTAGGCATCATCGTAAAAAGGGTCCCTGCCAAGATTTTTCTCACTTCCCCGCATTCTCCACCTCTCCTCCTCTTACTCTAGCGGGGGGTTTGTTTGTTTGTTTGGCGCGGCGATGAGGCGGTCGTGGGTGGGTAGAGTATAGTACTTTTACTATACACTAGTGCTGTATTGGGGGAACGGAGCTCGGATTGGGATAAAATTGGCGGGGTCGCCGGGGGTTTCGTTGATATCTATTAGACTAAGTTATCATGGACCAACTCTCCCCGCCCAATACTCTAATCATACTTGTATCATACTCTACCGGTAGGTAATAGTTCATCCCGACCAAAGTCGTGCCGTCAGCCAACCAGCCAAGCCAAGGAAACTTCCCCCCCCCCCCAATCACCGGTGCGTACGATATCGCACAAAATAGCACGTACCGTACCGAGAGCGGTATTCTCCAGTTTGGTTGGGACATCAAGGACCACAACAACAACGACCTCCTCTTCCCTTCCCTTGCCATGCCTTGCCATGCCTTGCCTTACCATGCATGCGGCACATCTTTTTGGTTTTTTTGAAACAGGAACGGCTGAAATGTGCTTTGTACCCTTTTTCCACATCCCATCCATCCCATCCCATCCCATCCACCTTGGAAAGGGGAAAAAAGAAAAAAAGAAAGAAGGAAAGGTTCCCAACGGTTTTTGTTTTTCCTTATTTATTTACTGTTTTTTCTTCTTCTTCTTGTTCTTCTTCACCCGGCTTTTGTCCTGCTTGTGGAGAAGGAGGGAGGTTGGGCAGCCCCTGAATACCGGTACTCGTACAGTACAGTGCTCGACGGTGGTATGGTTTAATGGATCGGGAATCGGGGCTGTGGCAGAAGAAAAGGAAGGAGGGAAGGAAGGAGGGAAGGAAGGAAGGAAGGAAGGAATGTGGCGGCGTAATAGGATATATGTTACTAATGTTAACTTTTATATTATATATTATGGCGGTACTCGGTTAGCGGTGTGATGCGATACGAGTAGGTAGCCGGCTAGCGGTTGATGGATTGATCGAGTGATTCGTTGATGATGGCGAAGTACTGTACGAGTACCGGTATGAGGGGAGGGGCACTCGATACGGAAGGTTACTGTTTGATGGGCTATTAGAGGTGGGATTGGAATTGGAACCGAGGGGCGGAAGACATACTGTACAGTACCCCACCGGGCACAAGGAACCAGTACCGGTATCGCACCGGACACAATCCGAGTGACTAGACTACAGCATCCATATTCCGCCTTCCCCAATCCCCGATGATATTACTCGTACTATACCATTATCCCACAGCCTCATATCCACCACCAATCACTCGACCACCATCCATCCATCCATCCGTCTAGCCCGCCTCACCATGATACGGCACTTTTTTTTTCCATAATACTGTACAGGAACCAAAAAGCTCCTAAAAAAACTACCGACCTTTTTTTTTTTTTCCTTTCCAAAACTTTATTCCCCCCCCCCACCTACCTACCCTACTTGTAACTTACCCCTTTTAGAAAAGAAAAGAAAAGAAAAAAAGGACTGCCCTACCGTACCAAACCCGTTAAAGTTGCTGCCCCGGTAAAGCCATCAGATGCATAGTAATCAGCAATACAAGTATGATACAAACAAATACTTTTCACGGTACCGTACCGGTAGAATGATAATTAGAAGCCGCCGGGCGCGCAAGAGCTCGGCAGATACAAGTTAAGTTACTTTGTATCATAAGATGTGTGACCCCACCCGGCTGATTACCATCCACCCATTTCACCGGTGAATTATTAACGCGATAGGCGCTGTTAAAAAAACGTATCATACCGGTATTCGAGATTGGATTGGATTGGTTGGGTATGGTTCGCCAGCAGGTCTTAGTGTGCCTACCTACAATAACCTACCGGCCGGCCGGTGTCAGATCTTGGCTGCGTTGGGAGAGCTTGTACAGTACACTACCGTCGAATGGCGGAAAATCATACTTTTTGTTGTGAGCTCTTGTGGAAAAAAAAAAAAAAAAAAAAAAAAAAAAAAGTATGATGACACTCCCCAGCGAAGGTGAAAAGGAATCGTTCTACAGTATCATACTGTACCATCTACGGCACGGTAATTGACCCTCACCGGTGGGCGAAACAATCGACGGTGCCACTGTACGTACAGTACGTATACCATACGCCACAGTATATATAATTCCTTCCATCATTTTTCCAAACAACCGTGCTGGTAATCACAGTAGGGTGCTTACTGCTCCGGTGAGCTGGTTAGACTAACTAACTGCGTGCTGACGGAGCTCCTGGTTTTTCCGCAAATTCCTTCCTCTGGATCGGAAATATGCACAAGCGGGGAGTTTCCAACTTTCCATTTCTTCTTCTTCTTCCGGGCCAGTGGGAGAAATGAATGTTGGATGTCGATGAGAAAGTGGTTGTACAGTACAGTACTGTAATACCTTTATTTTATTTATTTACTTTACGGCATTTTATTTTCATTTTAAAAACAAAACTTTTCGTGTATTACTGTGCTTGCACAAAGTATCGTTACCGTACCGTAGGTATGGTACAAGTTATCATAGCATGAAATTTAGGTCTTGAAATTTTTTTTTTTTTTTTTGGTCGGATATATAATTAATTGGGGGCGATCCCCGGATTTATCTTATCATACCTGGATTGGATTGGATTGGATTGGATTTTCGGGGACTCGCGGGGGGTTTTCCGAGGATTGCTTTGTCATGTATGATACCTGTACGGGTACTGTACAGTACAGTACTCTTAGTTTACGGGCTACAGATGGTGAGTCGTTCACAGCTGGAATGAGAATATGCAGCAGGGTACTTCTCTTTCGATAATCATTAGCTTTATTATTATTATTCATATTGTTTTGTCAGGAATGTAGTCATAGTCTACCCTTTGACATTATTCCCCTTTTCCAAAAGGGCGGATTATCCCGTACATTATAGCTATTCTATCCTTCAGTACTGTACGGTACCGTTATCTCGCAGTTACCCATATCAACGGTTGGGTTGGGGGTCGGTTCAGGTAACTGTACCCTGCATTCCCGTGACACCAGCATACAATAGATACTGATTAGCTACGATAGCGGTAGCGTAGATCCGGCGCATGAATGGGATTATTATCAAACGAATAACTAGATTACAGAAGGGAAAAAGGTACGAGTACCACGAGTTTAACCGCATTATCGTGTCCAGCCGCGGTAGCCTATTCATCCCTAATCGCGGACATGGCAGGTGCGAGTAGACGTGGATAAGCCCAGCTCCGCGCGGGTGAGACTCCGTTTACCTGTACTCTACCGGAGAAGAAGAATGCCCGAGACAGGTTCTTGGAGGTCAGTATTCTGAGAGGCTGTATGAATGCTCCGGCGAGGACTCGTTTTTTTTTTTGGAGGGGGGAGCATTCCCTTCCTTATCAATCACTATGACGATGTGTAAAGGGGTATGGTATGTCTCTATGAGAGCGGTGCGGAGATCCGTTTGCCGTTGTCATGTATAGCAAATGGGGGGGGATGCAAGTATGATATTATATGGCAATATATGAGGGACGGAGATGAAGAGACTTGACTGACTGTGCTGGCATAACATGCTCACGCTAAAGACCTGTTCTTCTTGCCTCTTGAGCTGAAATATGTTTCTCGATTCTAAAGTAGAGGAGCCCTGTACCGCAATGCTAGCTCAGATGGAGCATGTCTGGGGAGGGGCTCTCTTGCACTGGAATGGTAATTGTGTCTGCTGGACTGGGTGGGAGACGTGCGTGTCCTAGACTATTTTGTGTGTGGGAGAGAAAGGGCCCCCGATATTTCGAAAAGGGGTGGGATATATTATCCTGTTCTCGTATCTCGTATTCCGCTCGGCATGCGCAGATGGAGTTATATTATAAGTACAAGTACAAGTCATTAGGCACGGAATACAAATGGACTGCTTGGTGGGGGAGGGAGGGGGAGGGCCATCGCATGGAGGGGTTACTAAGGGTGTTGGGATCCTTGGAGATTTTTGACGGCCTGGCAAGGTTTGGACGGGGATGCTGTGCTCGAGCGCGAGTGTGACCTAAGCCACTTTGGAATTCTTTGGTTACTCGAGCTGGACAGGGAGGCATGGAGATGACATGTCGGTGAATTGAGTGACCGGAGCTTGATACATGTCTTCCCTCGCGGGACGCAACTGGAGCGATTGCCGTGCCATAATTACTACGATTATGTTGTAGATTTGAGGGTAACGTGGTTTAAAACCACGCCGGGATTCTGCATGGTGCAAGTGAGATTCGTTTTGAGGGACTTTCCCTTTCTTTCGATATCACCCCCATCCCTATAGCGCCTTATGCCTTTTTTTAATCTCCAATTGTCCTAATCTTAAAAAAAATTCCCGTCCACGGTAGGGATTGAGGTTGAAAGTCCATCATTCGGTCCATTAATCAGGCATCCCGCAATCTAAGTAGGGTAGATTATTGGATGTTCATTCCTTTGGTGCCAAGCATTGTAAACTGGCCCAACAAGACATGTTTGAAAAAGGTTGGGTGCCGTCGCCGCGAGTACCCAACCTCCCCTTGGTGGGTTGCCGCCGCTGTTGCTTCAGGGATTT